>NW_010206413.1:0-24516 GCF_000695765.1 Mesitornis unicolor | reverse complement strand
CCTACACAACATGGGACTTCTCAAAACAATTTTTTTTTAAGTCCCACTATTAAAAATAAATCTTTACCCAAAGTAGGCATAGACAGAATGCATAGTGTCTTTTTAGATATACAGGAATATACACTCTCCATATGAAGAGCAAGCCTATTCCCTACAGTGAAGCAAAGCTGATAAGTACATAACTTTCATGAATGCAATGAAGGAGCCAGTCCTCTGAGCCAGCCTCAAAATGAGCACCCTTTTGAGATGTCTAATCCTTTCTGCAGTTAACTTATTAGGATAACTAGGAATTAGCAGCACCAATCAAAATAATTTATATTATTTTACAATCATTGCATATAGTGATATCTTATCCCAACTCCTGACACTATTGCCCTTCTTATATGAAGGTGTTATGACTAAATAATACATCATGTTTGAAACCCTACCCAGTCATTTCATTCTGCATAAAGCTATTAAAAAAGAGCCGCAATAAAACACAGCACCAACATTTTCTCCAGAGCCCAGTACATTTGGTATCTGTAAGTAAAATGTTTTATAGAAAGTTATGATGGCAACAATATATTTTTATAAAGATTAATTATATTTTTTTTAAAGTTAGTATGACAATTACATTAAAATTGGAGAAAAAACAATGTTAATCTTACTAAAATGTTGGATGATGATTTTAGTACATCCCTTCAAAGAGGAGCTCTTTCTTCACAGGAAGTAACACTTCTAAGTGTTAACTCAAAGTATTTTCATTAATTTTTCAACATAAAATTCCCCAAAATAAAGAGTGACACAGATCACAAATGCTGCTTGAAATAAAGAACACAGAGCCTCTTTTGTTCTTTAAATTAATATAATTATACTTCATGAGGTATTTCTTGTACACAGAAGATAAAACTTGTTAAGTCATAACCACTGCAGTTTTCTCAATAAGAAATTCCGTCAAATTGTCTTTATTGCCTAATATAACAGGATGACAAGACAAGTGGATAAAGGAAATAGAGTATACATTCCATACATTAGTTTAAGGGTTTTGATAGAGGCCATTCACAATCCTGAGAAATATGATTAAGAGGAAATCTTTGTAAACCAGGTGTTCAACTCATGGGGAGAAAGAGCATCAGCAAAGATCAGTTATTGAACTGAAAGTTTGTATCAAGTAGAATTGGGCATAAGGTATTAAATCTACCATGAGGTATTAAGGATTTTAAGACCAGGTTGGCTGAAGAAAAATAAGCTCAAGAAGTTTGCAGATGTTGGCAAATCTGAAGTTGCAACTATTCTGGAAGATGTTTGAGATTAGAAACAAGTCTGAAGTTGTAAATCCCTAAGAAGTGGGAGCAAGCTGGAGCATAGGAGGTTCAACCTGAACATAAGGAAAAACTTTTTTTACTGTAAGGGTGACAGAGCACTGGAACAGGCTGCCCAGAGAGGTTGCAGAGTCTCCTTCTCTGGAGACATTCAAGAGATCTGTTTCTGTGTGACCCAGTCTGGGTGATCCTGCTCTGGCAGGGGGGTTGGACTGGATGATCTTTCAAGGTCTCTTCCAACTCCTAATATTCTGTGATTCTGTGAAATGGAAATAATTAACTGAACAGCAATGAGACAGAGAAGAATCAGACAGCCACCGGTTCTTTCAAAGCCTATTAAGGTTTCAGTTGATGACAAAAAAAAAGAAAAATATTTTAAAAGTCTCAGTCACCACTGCCATACCATTGTAGAAAAAAAATTTCCATAATAAACATCACTACCATTTCTCATGCTTGAAATCTCATCCTCCCATGGTACAGACGCCATGTCCAGCTTATGAGAACGGACTGTGTTTCAGGGGACAGGAGGAGAGCTCAGAGCAAAGGCATAACAGCAACCAGAGCACAGGGAATCATCCCCTCAGAGAGTGAACAGCAGTACTGAAGACTGGGTTAGATGGAAAAATGAGTAAGGGTAGCTCAAAGCAGGCCATTATGACCCAGATCTTGAGAGACATTTTGTGTTGCTGAAATAATGTGTGGTTAATCAGCATGATAAGGTTTCTTGTCCCTTTTTTTTTTTTTAAGACTAGTTCCTGGCCAACCATGCTGCCACATGACTTTTTCCTCACAAAAGCCTGTTCCCTGCTCATTCATTTCATTTTCACCTTCTTCGTTGTTTCCCATTCTGCTACTCCAAACTGACTGCATCCTGACTGTATGCTGTGCTTCAGCGCTCAGCGTGCCTGACTTCCACCGAACGGCCAGAGTGCACTAAAAGGTTAAAGCAGCAGCATAAGGGAGTCCACCCCAGTTGCCAATCGTCATTTTTCCCCTTCCTAATGTCTAAATAACAAATGAAACAACCAATGAAAATTAAGCAAACACCTATGATGGGATTTCAGGGTACTACAATAACATTCACATAATAATCCATGCCTAAATATCATGCATTATTTTTTTAAAACTAAAATCTAGTAAACCTAACATCTTATTCAGATTGTCTCTTTTAGTATGTGTTACACAATGAAAATATTTACTCCTTAAACTTATACCTGGACAACATAATAATGCTTTTAGGGAACAGTATGCTACTGCTGCTTTCTTGTATTGAATTCTCTTAGCTTGTGTTACTGTACCTAAGTATCTTCCTTCAGAGAAATTATGTCTGACCTCCCAGTGCTCTTTGCTAACAGTCACATGTATATACATATGTAAAAAAAAAAAAAGTCATTACAGTGAAAACAAAATTTGCCTTCTACATAAAGCCCTAAAATTTGTCTTTCTGTCAATTCACAAAACATCCTAAATACTAATGGTTACCATTTTCCTCTTCCTTGTAACCCTCCACAGCTTACAGTTTAAGTTGTAAAAATATACTTCAGCCATACAGACTTCTACAGAAGCTGATCCGATCACTTTGAAGCTTTACGTCTCCCCTGAATAACACAAACAAAACAACGTGTCCCCGATGCCTCGTAAACCGAATACTTTCAGGATTATTTTCCTGGCCCCGTGTCATCTGGTCTGTGCTAATTCATGGAGCGCAACCAGGAAACATTCAGCAGAGCGCAAGGCTGCATGGGCCAAGAACGTGCCAGGGAGTGTGCTGGCGATTGAGCAGTTGGATGTCCTCGAGAGGCACATTCTAGCGCATGGGCACAGTCTGAGTCCCACAGCACCACTGGTGGCCCTGGGTCAGCAAACGGGGTGCACATACCCAGCTGCTTGGCAGGCTTCCTGTGCGCCATTGTGTGAATGAGGTTTCATGTACATCGTTAAGATCTAGATGTACGGTGCGTCAGTAAACACCATATTCATATGCTTTATGTTCTGTGACAAAGAAAATGAGAGCCGTGCTACGGACACTTTTTGTCTGGACAAAAACAAACTCTGTTCCTGATAAATTCTATATTTGAACTGTGTCCATTAGCTTCCCCTCCTTATAGACTGCCCATTCTTAACAACAGTAAACGAATAATATTTCCAATTCAGCATTGAAAATTGACTTTTAACAATACCTTTATCTAATTAAACACAGCAAAAACTTCTAAATATATAAATTTTAAAAAACCTTATGCAGCTGTTACTGTCGCATTCACAGTAACAAAAACTGTTAACACATCCTGATGAGGCAAGGCAACATTTGGGCATATAAATTCATTGCAAATTTACAAAATAGTACCTTATAAAAGAAATAAAGCAATAAATACTAAAAAGCATTAATAAATATTTGGAATATTAAAAGCACACAGGATACACAGCAAATAATATAGCTTTCAAATACATTGACCTTAAATATCAAACTACTTACAAGAAAAGTCAATTAAAGAAGTTTCATATTATTCTGATTGAAATAAAAGAATCGCTTTTAGAGAAAGGACTGCTTTCACTCAGCACAAACCATGCACTGAAATGAAATGTGTTACTTTTGTATTAAAAATCCTTTAAGTGTAGTTTTCCTTTACTCCTTTGTTGTTTAATTATTGCAAATCAACATACAGGGAGGAGAGTTAAAGCTTTTATATTTCATTAATTCTATAAAAGATTAGACTTGAGTGTACTTTAATAATCTTAATTCAGATTCTTTTTTATATATTTTTCACTTTTAAAGATTCTGTTGCTTCATCAAACTAAGAAAAATCATGAATGGTTCTAAACCAAACTGATTTAAAGTAGGGCTACCAAGACAGCATCATGTACCCCTGTCATGCACCTCAGAAGGTATCCACCTGCAGATCAAGTCGTAGATACTCGTCATCAAAACAAGCCACCCTCAGCCATCGCCCCACTGATGATGTCAAGCAATAAGTGTGCACTAATCAGCAAAATGGCTTACCATGTTTTTAATTTTAATTTGTGTCAGAAAAAAATATCAGGACACAAAAACATTTTTATTAAAGATCTTAATATAATAAGGAACACCATGTTATGCTTACACTTACACTTATAAAATTTGCTCTAGAGAACTATTTTCCAGCCTACCACTTTGAGATATAATAGATTATGAATCACATTCATATCTTCATGGTAAGAAATACTACATGAAAATCAGACTGAAACAAACAGACAGAAAGAATTCCAAAAAAGTATGACTTCCAAGTTTCTTCCAGAAGACAGTTTCTTCCATTGAGACAGAATAAAGCCAAAGCATCAGATTTACCACTGGCAAAACAGAACAATGCATTTAAACTAAATTTAGATCATCTGCATTTGTATTAGCCCATCATATTGAAAGCAACTGATTTCATACTTTAAATAGAAAATATTTTTGTTTCTTTTAGGTTTGAACAAGAAAAAGGCAATGTGGGTTAAATCAACATAGTCATACCCTACACTAATGTTTGAAACATGATATTGACACATTAATGACTTCTATTATCAATCTTTATTAAAATAAACAATACTGAGGCATTTACCAATGAAATCAAATCTTGATTTTTTTTATTAGCAGTGAGGTAAGTATCTCATTATCTTGTTTCAAGGGTTAACCATTACTTCAACATTGTTTTAGGACACAAACAAACTTAAATTCAGAGCTCTTTCCTCAGATAAGCAAAATCGCCACAGCAGCAAAATGGAAATATCTGAAAGGATACCAATATCTTAAGTATCTTAAAAACTAAAAGGTTTTCAAATACTGTGGATCATAAAAGAACAAACCCCATGCACAACTCCCTGCCTCAAAGGTAGACACTTTCAAAACATCCAGGGACAGTTACTGAAAAGTAAAACTCTTCCTCTATATGTGACTGTAAACTGTGTGGTAATATAATCTTTATTACTTTAATTTGACAAATTAAAACGAGGTGGTGGCTTTGGTTTGGTAAGAATCAGGAGGAATAATGCAAACTACTTTCAAAGAATGGATTTCTCATTGTTATAACTTTCTAATATTGAGAGAAATAGAATGTCTGTAAAAGATGTTTATGTGAACGACAATGCACTCTTCTATATCTTACTAATTTTTAAGGCTTGTTATGAAATTCTGATTGGCAACAAGAAGTGCCAAAACAGAAAAATAACAATTCCTTCAGCTGTATGATATATACTGAACCTGGAAAAAAGTGCAAAATAGTTAACCTTTTTCCTTTAAAAAAAATGAAGGAGCAATTTAATAGATAAATATTAGATTTGTAGATCTATTAGATTTACTAGGTTAAATTAATAATCTTAAAGATAAAGAATGATCATTGCATTTGTCATCTGTTTAGCTCTCTTCAGATGTTTTAATAAGGTAGGAATTGTCATAACTAGATCACTTCGCCATTGGCAAATACAAAAGAACAAAATAAGAGAAACACATTAATTTTTTCTAACTGTTGAAGATCAATTACTGCCCAGCAGAAATAACCTATACCATAAATGCCAAACTACTATGTTTCTCAACACAGAACAAAAGTTCTGCAAATGCCAGCAAGACTACATTGCTTATGTCTACTTTATTCTTATTCTTTTTTTATTCAAGGTCATCCCAGCAGGAAATGAAAAACAGCCATCAGCATAGTAAAAACATTCAAACAGAGCAGAGCATGAAAATTGCACAAAAGAGGTTATATAATCAAGTCCGAGCAGTAACTGGATGATGTCAATGGCACTTTAATGCTGCTTTAACTACTGCCCTGTAAAAAATGTGTCACTTTGTTGAACAAACAATGAGAAGGCCACCACTTTAAAAAAGTAAAACCAAACCCCACTTGCAGCTATAGCACTACTTATAGTAATCCTCACTGCTAGCACCATCACATTTTCTAGAATATCAGAGGAATCAAGTTATTCTTTTTTTTTTTTCCTCTAGTTTTAAGATATAGCCTTAGTGATTCTTTTACAAACAAAATTACATAGTTCCTCTTTTTCTTGGCAATTAGTTTTCTGGATTAAATCTTCCCTAGCCTAATTACGAGATACAATATGAGATTTTCTCTAACTTACATTAAGAGAGTATTATTATCTGTACATCGGCACTCAGCACACAAAGCCACCACATTTTTAGATGGGAAACTAAAACATTTCTTACATGGTGAGTGGTTATAGTAGTCAATAATATTTAGTATACCATAATTTTAGTAAGAAAAGTAAACAGTAGGATCACAAAAATACTGGAATCTGTAGAGCAGTATGCAGAACATTTGGCAGTATTCACCTTGATCATAAAACCATGCTTACAAACATATAAAGAAGTAAATCTGGTTGATCTAACAAATATCTAATTAAAATAATACCTGATTTTCACAAATATGTAAGACTTGTTGAAAGGGACTTCAAGTTTATACACCTTCAGAAATATCTTTATCGGGTACAGCTTTGGTGAATGGAGAGCTTATGAGATAGCCTTCTCCAAGAGCTAAGGATTTGTTTTAACTAACAATTATTTTGCCTCTAGAGTTGAAAGGAAAACATTTAAATGTGAACTCAATGAAAAGCAATACAGTATTGTCTTACTAAGTCTCTAGATCCCTCTGCTGCCCTTGTTCCCGATTTTTTCAACCAGCTATGCAGTGCCATTAATAGGACTAAAGTGAGATTTGCTGGTTCAAAGTTTTAGGTGTATAGGCTTAATTATCAAGAATTATACATGGAAATGTTACTCTGGCAAGATAATGGCTGTTTCTCTCATCCATCTTCAGAGTCTTCCAAAAATCTATCCACTACACAAATACTGTATTTTTGAAATGAGAAATTTTATTTTATAATTATTTCTAATTCTCATACTATCTTAAACAAACAAACAACAACAATACAAAACAAAAACAAAACCCACAACCAAACCCCCTCCTTTTAACAGCATGGGTAGAATTCAAAGAGTTGAAATGCCATTTATGCAGTCTGAATAAATAACAAGAACAGGCAAAATCTGTCTTTATTCCTCGCAGGGGAATCTATTTCTAAAAACAAACAATGAAAAGGTTGTTGACAATACAGCCACATGATTTGTCACTGATTATTTTTGACAGAAATATCCTTGCAAAAGGGCTGCTTTCTTGCCCTGCATTTGTGCCATGCCCAATAAAATAAGGCACGATAGCTGTGCACGAGCACTTTGCTAACAAACATACGTGATGGTTAAGGACTTGCATCAAGCAGAGTGAACTAGTGGTTGGCACAGTCTGTATTGTAAAGAGCTAGATACATCAAAATATTTTTAGAGGATTAGCGACAGTTGGAGATGCAACCTCTTTTTGGTTTCCCTCTCAATATTTATTATTTCAACTGTGCTTTTCAATTAAAAAAAAAAAATTCTCCTCTATAGTAGGCTAAAGAAGACACTAAAAAGGGAAGCTGACTAGTTTATGGCATACCATGAACCACTGAAAAATGCAGTAACAGTTTCATTTAGTTTCGTAGTTAATAGTCATGTGAATTACTGCAATGAAAAACCCCACAGAAATATTCTTTTTATGCTATAAATTAGCCTCTCCCCCTCCTTATTTACCATTTTGAAAAATAAATAGAATTTTTTGCACTTCTCTGTCTCACAGGAATGCTTAAGTCCAAACTTTATATCCATGAAACACTGATATTCTCAGAGGAAAGAACTGAAAGCCAGAAAGAAACATTATCATCCCCTGACCTCCCACGCAGGTCAAGTCACGCAACAGCAGAGAAGTTTCAGTCTTAAGGCAATTATTGCTGTCAAAGCAGAGCCACCCCTTGGAGAAAAATATAAAACCGTGATTCAGAAAGACCATGAATCAAGCAAAACTTAATGACTTGCTAGTCATTTTAGTAGTTAACTGTATTCACTGTTAAAAATGGGATAGTCTCACCCTGCTTCCAGCTTGAGCATGTTTATCTCCCCTTTCTGGTCACTAGAAGTAAACAGCTGTGAGGAGTAGCATTGACCATTTTTCCTAGAACGGGTCCAGAAGAGTTAAGCACTAAAATTCATATATAAATTTATTTTTTGCAGCAGCAGCAGCAGTTCTTAAAGATTTAAAACTAAATAAATATAGAAAGAAATCCTAAAACTTCAAATATGTGTGGGCAGAAAAATATACTCAGAGTTCTTTCTAATTTTTCTGATTTTGTTCTATGGTAGATTAGTTCTTTATTTTACTGTCAGGAAAACGGGTGCAGGTGTAATGCAAGCAAATGAGCATGTGTGTTCTTAAAAGAAAATATGCACTGATGCAGAAGAATCGCCTATGTTTTACCAGACTGCCAGAGGTCAGATCGCTTCTTAAGCCTCTGCCTAGCTCTGACACTTCCGCCCCTCTCCCACATAAGCACCCAGCTGGGTATGCCCTGCACTGGGTAAGTATCAGCGCAGAGACTGAGGGCAATGAGCTCTCAGCAGCAGAAGAAATCGCAGCTGAAAACAGGGATGTGAGGGAGGGCTGGGAAAGAAGGAACAGACTGGGCAGATAAACTCTTATACTAGCATGGATGTGCTGTTACCCCATCGGTGCAGTTTTGGGGGCTTTTCTCAGGGCAGGAAGCATCATTGATGCAGGGAATGTGAGCTTGCATTATATTTATTATGCCAATAAATAACATCCAGTATCTACAATGCCAATGACCTTACTAAAGAATGACCATTTTGTCTCCTTCAGTTCAGAAAGACGTCTTGCAATACATGACCAACATCAAGCCAAAGGATGTGGAAAATTGAAGGAATTATTGTATCTAAAAATAACATCTAAATTTATCTCAAAAGCCTTTATTCATTGTAAATCTATGCATCACTCTTCTCTCTCTACTAGGCAGACTTTATCAGAACATGTTTCAAACGATTATGTACTTCCTAGTTATTCCCAACACAGAGACTGCCATGTTAGATTCAAACAAACTCAGAAGTGTTAGACTTTATCTGGATAGTTATGGATAGAATGTCAAGGACATTTTACTGTTAATATGGAAAGCACTATTGGCTTGCATAAAGAATAAAAACAAAAATTCAGGTAGTCGATCACTTGGCTGCAGACCAGCTTCCTGATTTCGGACAAAGTGACAGCTCTTCCTTCCACTTTGTGGAAAATCTCATTTCACCTCACTGAAAAGGCTGCAGCTCTTGGAATCGTATTTTCTGCTTCCTGAGGTTAACAACAGGCTGCCAGAGCAGATAAGTTAGCTATTTTCTTGCTCTGCCTCCAGCTCCTCCTGATCCTGGCAAAGCAAACTCAGAACAAGAACTGGGAGTGACCAGGCTGCGTTAGGACTCCTCTGATGTTTATCTCCTCATTCCTCATCAGTGCAGACAGCCTCGGCACAGGCATCTGTGCATTTGTGTCTCTTTGTGAAAAAGAAGCTGCTTTATGCCTATGAAAAGCAATGGAAGTGGTTACTAGAAGAAGAAATTCAATCTTAAAGTACCCAACTGAGTGATTCCCAGGGAATCACTGGAAACAGAGATTATTCTTTCCTTTTTCTTCTTGCTAAGTCCATTTTAACATTAATATCAAAATCATAAACACAAAACAAAGCCATTTTAGAGCTACTAATTTCCCACTCCCACTTCCTGCTTATTAGGGAAAACATTCTCTTACAGAACACATCAAGAGAGTATATAAAACATAATACTAAAGATTATGCTTTATATATTTTAATCATATCCCACAACATGTAAAAGCAATTAATACTCATACCTTATATGCTGAAACTAGGACTAAAATAATTAAAATGCCTACAACTTCTTTCTCTGCACATTTCTTCTTTCTTTATTCAAAGTAAATCTGGGTTGACTAGATAAAAAAAATCTGAAAAACTTGATTGCTGCAAATTACAGACGTGTCTGAAATTTCTAGATGTGTGTCAGGAGATCACATCTATTTTGCTTTAAGTCACGTCCCCTCTTCCTAGCAGTTCTAATATTGGTAGTATTAAGTAAAAAATTAATTAGAAACCACTTCTTAATAGCTCTGTAATTATTTTATCATATTAACAAAGTACTAAAAATACCAGAAAGAAGCATGAAACCCTTTTAGACAGCAAATGTTTTTACACACCAGTTGTTCCTAAGGCAAAAAAGTTCACTTCTGAGTACAAGCAAATACAATTCTGTACTACTACAGTCTTCAGAGTTTAATGCCATTTTAAAAGAATTCAATCTGATTTTTCCATTTTGAACATGTTTCAACTTACATCCTTGTTTTCATCACCTCTTACCAGTTACAAACTAGTTATCATTCAGGCCATATAAATACCATTTGGGCCATGTGGAGAGCAACTTCACAGGCAACTTCCTGGTGTACACATTGTAGCTAACATGGACTCTCAAGGGGTCCTTCCTAGTTATCAAATAGAAAAGAAAATGCTTTCAACCACATGTGTATGCAAAAAATGGGGAAAAGTTAAAGACATTTCATTAGTCTTGCCAAAGTAAAATGAAAAAAAAAAAAATTAGAAATACCTTTAAAATATTACATTAAATACAAACCTGCCCTTTAGGAAAATCAGATGTTTTAAAATAAATACCTAGCATGACAATTCAATACATGGGAGATTAATTAAAAATAATTCAGGAAAGTCAAAATTCTACACGTTTCCAAAGCCAGACATCTGCTGTGGCTGCCAGGCAGGAACAGCAGGGCCGGGGAAGCGCGGACCAGGGGGAAGGTGGCTCTTGCTTCTCTGGCAAGGGAGGAAAGTGGAAGGGGTCTTTTTCTGCAAGAAGGTCTCAGCAGGGGCATTTACAGTCCTCTGTGCACACCAAACCTGCACTTCAAGTTGTGTCACAAACTCAGCTTATCTTATGGCTTTTCCTGAGTGCAGGCCTGTTTTGGTGAGGCCCCAGAGGCCAGCTAACAGCCTGCCCTCAGGATGCAGTTCCTCCCCTCCTGCCAGGCCACCTTTTCCCCAAGGCTGACATGAGTGGCCACAGACATGTCAGGCCACAAAATCAGGGAAACGATTCAGAGTCAAACCAAATGTTTTCCCCTTGTTTATCTTTCAACTAACTCTGAGAACTGACTGAGAAGACCAACAGCAGGAACAAGCAACTGCTATCGCCACCCAGCAGCCAAAAGAAACCCAAGTACCTCTTACAGGGTGCTTTTGGGCTGGGTTTTTTAACTGCAAAGGGGTACAAGCCCTATTTTGTAAATTAAAACAGAAATAAAACAAGTAGGAACATACTAGTATTAATATACTACATAGACAAGCTACTTAAAATCATTAGATTTACTATTTTCTTTTAATATATGTGTACAAATAGTCATCTCAGAAAAAGAACTTTGAGTATTACCTGCAACAAAAATGTTAAAAAAAATCTTAGTTTTAATAAGCAGATATATATACTAATTACTTTTCAGCTCTGAATAACAGATTCTTAGAATATATCTACTACTCAAAAATACATATTTACGTGTCTTGGAAATGTATAAACAAACTACTGGTACACTGCTTGACAACACAGCCATATGGCTCAAAAGCCAGTGAAAAAATCTTCCCCACAAATATTATTCACCAGATTTTAAGTCCACCTGAAAAAGAATACTCTTGGACCCACAGCTAAACTATCATTGCTGTGAGACTGGTCAGGAGTACAAATATACCCTCTAATCCAGAGGCATACCAAATGCCAATTTGGCTGGGTTTCCCACAAATAATTAAGACACCTTAAGTAGAATTTAAGAGGTTGAAGTGGGCAAGCCACAAACCCAGCACTTAACCACTTAAGCGCATAGATTTCTACTGGTAAACTTTCCTCAAGCATCAGATGTTGTGCTACTACATGTCATGGCTGAAATCTCTCCTGAGATATTATACACTTGCTTTGGTCTCTGGAGAGACAAATCTTTCCCACGTCCAAACCATAGGGCTAAAGATCAGGCTGAGCTGAATGGACATTTTATTTCCCATCCACTGAAGCTTTGTCACTATGCAGTTAAAAACAACAGATTTATGGAACTAAAGAGATACCAATCGAGAGAGGGGGAAAAAAAAAAAAAAAAGCAAGCAAATTTTAAATCCACAAAGGCATTCAGCAAGTTTTTCCAAATCCTGATGCTATCATAAATTTCTCACATGTGGATCCAAATCTTAAAAATAATTTTTATGGGCATCTAGACTAATGATGGGGTACATATTTTTTCTGATTTTCAGGAAAAGAGTTTGGGAAGGTAGTTATGGGAAAAAAACCCAGTAACAACAGCCAAAAAAACCCAGTGACAACTAACCAGGATCAACATATCTGTCATAAACTATGTCTGACAAGCAAGACAGGTATTTGCTCTATGCTAATGTTATTACAAAACAATTCCTTATGGACATTCACAGAACAAAAGGAAATGAAGCATAATGGAAAACTGTTACCTGAAGAATCTGGGTTGCATAGATACTACTGGTTTCGTAGATATTGTGGGAATTAAAAATTTTACCAATATTGAAAAGACAAAACTAATTTGAATTCAACTTGATATTGTTGAACGGTGAGTGCCAAACCACAACTAGTTCTTATTTCTTTCTCTGATGAATAAGGGATTATAAGCACACACCATGGAGTTACGAACTGACCTACATAATACAGCTGAGTACCTGAGCGTGTGGGCTGTACACATGCTATTTACCTACCTCTTACGTCTGTTCTCTAAGTGTTGTTCACATTGCAGGGTTATCGAAAATGGAAAGCCTTCCCTGTACTAAAGTGTTTGCCATACCCACAAATTTCACAGAATGACAGAATCACAGAACGTTAGGGATTGGAAGGGACCTCAAAAGATCATCTAGTCCAATCCCCCTGCCGGAGCAGGAACACCTAGATGAGGTTACACAGGAAGGCGTCCAGGCAGGTTTTGAATGTCTCCAGAGAAGGAGACTCCACAACCTCTCCGGGCAGCCTGTTCCAGTGCTCTGTTACCCTCACTGAGAAGAAGTTTCTTCTCAAATTTAAGTGGAACCTCCTGTGTTCCAGCTTGTATCCATTACCCCTTCTCTTATCATTGTTTGTCACCAAGAAGAGCCTGGCTCCATCCTTGTGACACTCACCCTTTATATATTTATAAACATTAATGAGGTCTCCCCTCAGTCTCCTCTTCTGCAAACTAAAAAGACCCAGCTCCCTCAGCCTTTCCACATAAGGGAGATGCTCCACTCCCTTAATCATCTTTGTAGCCCTACGCTGGACTCTCTCCAGCAGTTCCCTGTCCTTCTTGAACTGAGGGGCCCAGAACTGGACGCAATATTCCAGATGCGGTCTCACCAGGGCAGAGTAGAGGGGGAGGAGAACCTCTCTCGACCTACTGACCACCCCACTCTTGATACACCCCAGGATGCCATTGGCCTTCTTGGCCACAAGGGCACAGTGGCCCTTATTTCTTCAAAAGATAGTTATATCTATTGATAGATAGATATCTTTTATACAGATGTTACCAGTATAAGGATTGACACTGAATTCTGGGTAATTTTTTATTATAAATCTTGCTTTCTGCCACTTAAATTAATTTGCCAAACTGTTCAGTTGGAAATCTCCAATGAATACTGTCTCTCAGACTATTTTAACACTTTAGACCATATTTCTTTTGTTTCCACTACTTGTATGCAATTCCTCATATGCAAGATGTATCCAAAATGTATTGGGAAATTAGAAGACAACAAAAAGAAAACACCTACTCCAGAAAGAACATGAAGCTGATGCAGTATAAAACATTTCAGAAAATACTCATGTCGTAATGAGAAGATTAGAATATTTTTCTGGCTATGTTTTTGAAACTGTAGTTTACTGAAACAAGAAAGATGTCTTGGCATATACGAAAACTTTAGAAATTTATATAGCACTCTGGAAAAAAAGTATAACCTGAGGTTTAAAAATTTAAATAAAATATAGGAGATGTTTCTATACTAAGAAAGGTCTCTTCAGACCTTTAATAATTGTCTGGTAGCGATTATTTACACTCCTGACAGCTATGTTTTGAATCAACATATAAAACATGCTTTATCTATACATTAAACTCTAACTAGCAAACATTTTAATTGATTTACTTTAGCTGATTCTACCACCTACATAGGTGCTATTACACGTATTTAAGCTTTGCCCAGGCCAATAAAATTAAATCAGAAAGTTAATGACTTGAATCTGGCCAGAACAAGCCACCTACTCACATAGCCAAAGAGCTCTCACTGGCTCTTGCAGTGCTGTCACAGCTCTGCAGTTCTTCCTGCTTGATGGAAATCTGTCCTTTCTTTGGCATTTTAAACCAAATATCTGGGTCCTTTTAACTGGAGACTGAGAATGTTACCTAAACCAAAGATCTGCATTTTATGATTCAGTTTATGTCTTTACTAGTAACTTAAAATATTCCCACCTCTCAAATTTCTCAGTTCATCAAAATGTCACCTAGCCAAAACTTTTTCCTGGAAATCAAATTAGTTATTACCCCAAAGAGTGACAAAATATCCCTTAAAAGGCACCCTGCTTTGATAGGCAGCTTCCTAGCAGCAAATCAAACGCTGTGTATTTTTTATATACATATGCCACACTATCACACTGCTGCTCCAGCTCTGATCAAAATCTTGTAAAACCAAAATATTTACCTTCTGTGGAGCACAGTGGACCTTGGACAGAGGCTATAACCCTCCAAATTCAACTCTTTTGAGAAGTCTATGCTGAATTCCATGCTGCCCCAGCTATGCCTTGCACTGCCTGGAGACAAGTCAAAGCAAGCACGCACTCGCTTATTCTATATTTTTTCTCCTACAAAAGAAACCAGCAGCCATATGGCTAATAAAAGGCTATTCAATCCATCAGCTTGGCTAACACCATTGCAATAAGATGACACTTATTGGTCATCAACCTGTGTATCAAAAACAGGCATCAGTTAAGGTCATACTGTGTACAAAGTAATATTTTTTTCCTTTTTTAGTCCAGCCGGGCAATGAGCAGACTTGTAATAAGTGATTTCAGGGGAAAGAATGCTGAAAGAAAGTGTTTCTGAAAGATCCGGGGAGTGGCAATTGGAAAAAGAATAAAAGATCTGAAAGTCCGAATAATAGCAGAGCACAACAGAAAAGGGAGCAATGCCACAGCCATTAAAACTAATTTTGGAGTTAAATACATGTGCTTATCATTTTGCTTAGCAAAACATGTAAATAACTCAGAAAAAACCCCAAGAACGCTGCATTATATTAAACTTCACAGGTTTCTACAAACTTTGACAAGGTTCAAGAAACCATGCCAGGCATTGCACAAACTCTCCAATGTCCTAATCTTTGCTTATCTGCGTAAATAAATTAAACAAAAAGATGTGATCCTGAGAACACACACCCATCTCTCCCTGACGTATCTTTCGTAAGAAGTTTGAGAATCTTTGTTATTTGCAATAAACTAAATATTCATTCAACTTTGTTTTTAAAACAATCACTTGACTCTCATTACCAACAGTATTCCATACAAAAAAGAAACCAAATTTGGCAGCCTGATAAGCAAAGGAAGGAAAAGGAAATTTGAGTCACTCCATTCCAGCTCAGCCAGCTCTCATTGCACCATCTCTTTGGATTGTCTTGAAATTCTGCCCATGTTTGCAATAATAAAGCCTGTAAAGCTATTTTTGTTTTGGTTTTGGTTTTTTTCGTCAACTCCAAATGGAACAAATTATAAAGACAATTTGGGTCAGTTGTTTCCATTTTACTGTATTTACAAACACACACACACACATACACACAATATGTATAGCATGTGTGTGTGTGTATATATATATATATATATAAACACAGACATACACACAAGTATTTAAAATATTAACTTATTTTTATACAGAAACTTATCCAGCAATACAAGCAACTATAAATATTTAGCTTGTGTAATATAGGTTCAAATGTCACTTTTATAAATGGACCTTTTCTGTAAGTGAAGTCTTAGCCTCTAAGGCTGTAAACACTTTGGCCTGCTGAAAAAAGACTCAGCAAAGGTCCAAGCCCAGGAAGAATCAGAAGCATGGGGATTACTCACGTATACAAAGCTAAGCATAAGTTCACATTTGTGAGATAAGATCCAGAGTATAAAAAATATTTGATCACAAAATAATATATGGTGTATAAAAAAACTGTAAACAAACAAAAAACCTGCGTTTTCAGTGTGTCAGAAATATGAATCCAAAAAGAAATAATTGAAAAAAATATCATTTTGAGTGATGAATCAAGATGGGTGAAAATGTAGTTTGTTTTTTTTGTTTGATTAAAACAGAATTGGGGCCTGAAAAAATTAATCTAACATTTTCATTTTACTCATTATACACAGTAAAATATTCCTGTAAAAGGACATTTTGTAATTAAAAAAATAAAATATTATCACATTTTAGACATCATGCACTATTTCTCTTCTTTTGTTATTTTCTGAATACCTGTCTAGTATTTTTTCATGTCATAAAAGCAACAGCAATTTATTCTATTATATTATGTAGTTTTCTTTCCACAGCTTCCTTCTATCTTTACCCCGACTCTGTTCTCTTCTTTACTGGTTATACTTATTTTTTGTTTTCTGCTAAACTTTCAACCTTTTATTTTAAACTTAGTTTACTTATAAGCCAATCTATAAGCATACATGGGCAGCCTAACATTAGTTTACTATCTAAATGACCAAGTTTTCTGCCAGTTAATGATATCCCTATCTCATCTCTTCGTGAGCACTGACCTCATCTGGGAGAGAAGTCAGTAACAGCTACTCAGAAAAATGGAGGTTGGAATATTTATTAGTCATATTTTTATCTTAGGCATGTGTTTACCACAATGTTAGACGAGACAGTCACCCCTCCCCTTGTGTCTCAGATCCAGAACCACCTGATGATGCAAGGGGTAAGCATCTCCCTGTTATTTTTTTCACCAGCCTTCTTTGGGAATTAAGAGAGAAAGAGTATATTTACTCGTGTCAGGGAACCAAAGAATATCCTGAGTTGGAAGGGACCCACAAGGATCATAAAGTCCAACTACTGACTCCGCACACTAAGCACCTACTTCTTACTCTTTCCAGTGTTTTTCTCTGCTACTCAAAAATTTCTTATTCAATGTCCCTCATGGCCCTAAATTTCACAAAGTGATCATGAAAATTGATATCACTTTTAATTTTGCTGTTGTTTGGGAAAACTGAGTAACAGCAGAGACACTGAAGCTATCTGTTAGCAGAATGAGGAAGACATAGAAATGTTTCAAATGCTTAAAACTGTGATTTTCAACTGAGGACCTAGACATCACCAAGGTTGAATCACTGATTTATATAATCTTCATGGCTTTCTAGAACATTTCAGTAAAACAACAACAAAAAAAATCTTGTGCTGACCACAGTCCAAATTCCCAAAGCTTTGGGAATTAGAAGACAATCCTTTGAAACAGGTAGAAAACAAATATCCTGCACAGTCCAGATGAGCATATAAAGAGATGGTGGTAGCAAATGGTGAATTTTCATAGTGGGGGAAGGTCAGCAGTAGTTTCACAGAGAACTGTGATGGGTTCTGCATTTTTCAATTTATTCATAAGTGGAAGAGGGATGAACAACAGAGAGAACAAAGTTTTGTTCATGATATAAATCTATTTTGACAAAGTCTGACTAGGAAAAACAGCAGAAGGGCCTATTAACAGTCCATGAATGGCTACTAAAATGCAGACCTAGTGCCTCTTAATACAAAGTAATGTATATGGAGAAAACCAAACTGTACAAATAAAATGGTGGGCCTAGAACTGTTCATTACTATTATGGACAACATCTTAAGCTACCTTTGATAATTCCATGAAAACAAGAAAAGGAAACAAGATGTTGGAAAAATCATTAGGAAAAGAACAGAAAAGAAAAACAAGAGACCATCCTAATACTGTTCCTTAAATCCCCAGTTAGCCCACATATCAGATCTGTCTGTGCAAATACTGGGGCAAGTTATAATTCCCACACCTCAACACAGAGCAGAGCTGGGAAGGAGCAATTCAGATGATGAGAGGTTAAGAACCCTGACCTTTCAGTGAGAAGAGGACTTCACTTTAAGAAGAAATGAATGGAGAAGCTTAGGATCAAAGGCCATAAAACCATGGCTGGCATTGAGATGATGAAGAGGGATTGAGTATTCACTGCCTCTTACAAGAGAAGAAATGGGAGACATCAAGTGAAACTAGCAACTTGCAGGCTTCCAACAGAAGAAGAGTGCAACCTATACCATGTAGTTTGCGTAGTACTCCTTGTCACCAAAAGGTAGCAGTGTAAATTAGTTGGAAAAAAGAGGGTAAACAATTTATGGAGGAGAAATCCATCAAGATTTACATATAATATGGAAATAATCTTTAGTTCAGAAAATCCCTAAACTGCAAATTATTATTGGGATGAACCACTATATGCTGCTCCATGCTGTCTACTTGTTTTCAGTCATTCTCAGAGAACAGATATTAGGTCAAATGGATCTTTGGTTTTACTCATTAGGGAGACATTTCTGTAAATAAATACATATTTAGCATTTTAACAATCAAATGTTAAGTATTTCCTGGTCAAAAATACATCTTAGTAAAAAAACATGAAACCCAGAAATTGTATTTATTAACTGTAATATAAGACAACGTGTTCCTCTAATGACAGTGTGTTAAATATACAGTAACATTATTTGCAGGAAACGATGGCTATGATTTTGCTCCATGTGTTTTCTTTCTTCAGCAAAGGATTTGTTGAGGGTTAAATTGCTGCTGAGATGACAAAAATACTTTCCCACTAGTGGGATCTAATGACTTGCAGATACGTTCTTGAAACAAGACTCATTTGGACTCCTTCTGCTGCATCCCTCCACAGCTTTGTCCGGTATCTCCCATTAAATGCCAGACCCTCTATCAATGTAGTACCCTTGTGCTCCCTGTTAACAACCAAGCACATTCTGCAAGCCCTGCAAATGTCTCCTTGACACATTCATGCCTTGGTCCTGGCTCCCTCCATCAGCAGTACAGATTGCCTGGGCATGGCTTTAGCAGGGTTCACATCCTACACACACTCCTTGCTGGGCAGGGTTGATGTCTTTCACAGTGTCTGTTTCGTTTGTTGATGCTCAGAGATTAGGGCTTAATGGAGGAGAAATACTCTCCTTTTAGCAATAATTAATATACTTTAAAGTACGCTACTTTCTGTATAGCGTATGATTCCTTAGCCTGATTTTTGCAAGTAGTTTCTTTCTGTTGAAAATACTATGAAAACATCCTCTTCTGGAAAATATTTTAAGCTTGTTTAGACAAATAAATATCAACATCTACATACAGATGTTTAAACTCCTTGTATTGTCAACACACTCATGCTGAATGAATAAACTGCCCAAACAGTAGCAGCTTAATTCAGTTGTCTGAACAGTGGTGCCTGTGGTTTTTCAGATGTTCTAGGCTGTCTGAGACATCTGTTGGGAGCAAGCAGGTATGACATGGGCCCAATGTGAGACCTGTGTACTCTTTTTAGAGGCAGCTGGAGGCTAGAAATTGTTTTCTCAAGGGAATTCAAATGGTGCTGGATACTATAGTTAGCAAATTAATCAAGTCCCACGTGTCCCCTTTCAAGCGAGCCAAGTCCTGGTCCGGGCACTATGGACTGTATTGGCTAAGTTGCTACTCACTAGAAGGGAAACTCAGACACCAAACATGGCTGTAGACTCCCGAGTATAGAGACCTAAACATAGGTGTTTTAATCTCAAATTGAATTTTGCACTTGGTCATAAAATTTCCATGAAGGAAGACCTAAGATAGTTTTAATTTAAATAACATTATGCTTTCCCCCTGCTTTGCGTAATTCAAGCAAATCATTACTGGCATCTAATACAGTTTACTGCCCAACCAAGAGCCTGTCAACATCTGTGTCTATATTCAGTTATTCTCAAACACTTCTAGTAAACCTTCACTATCTCTTCTTCTTTTTTGAACAGTATATACAAATAAGCATATACAAATCTCTGTGTCTTAACTAAAATCTTGTACCAGTGTCATATCTCTCGACTACCTCCTATTTGTAAACTGGTGCTCAGCAGTGAAGTGATCAAACTTAATAACAGTCCAAATTTGAGACTACAATCCTTTGTCCTTCACAGTGCCAAGGTGCATTTATTTGCAGTCTTAACTGCTCAATCTACTGGAAGTTTTCTAGAAGGGTTTTAAAGATCTGATCGGAAGCAAGGATCCTGCTTTTTTCCGATGACAATGGGTTAGTGATTTGCTGACTGAAAATTATTTGCAAGCAGTACATCTGCAATTAACATGCATCCTTCTGTTATGGTAGCCCAGAGACTCCTGCACTGACAGAATTCATACAGCTCACTCATTTCTTTTCCCTAAAAGTCTCTCTTAAGAGACATAATGTTACCACAAATCAACACTGAAATGCAAAATCTCATTACATTTCTATTACCCCTATCTCTTTGGTAATTCATGTACACTCTAAATAGATGTGTCATTTGTGTAATTCATTTGTTGTTTTGTTTGTTGTTTTTAAATTACATAAAGATAAATGCTCTTGAAAAGCATCAGTAATGCTTCTCACTGGCATTGTGAGCGCCCATCAGATTTGACAAAATTCTCATGGAGCTATGAAATATAAGTACTTCTTATACACCTGTCTAGAAACTCACCATAGAACTAAACAACTAATGCTTTCTCCTTTCCCTTTGGGTGGATCCTTGACATTTACAAACAAGACATTTTAAAAAGATAAATAAAGTAACTGTAAACTATCCAATTTGTAGAATATGTTGGAATCATGTAAACAAAAGCAACACGAAGACTGTTGCTTTCAATTTAATTTCAATGACTACCTTCTAAAGTTACTCACCCGGAATGACTGCAATTTAAAGTTTTATTAAGGTCTGATCACTTAAAATTATACTCATGTATTAAAAAGATGTTTATTCATAACAGACATGCAGGAGAGCCAGAGGAAAAATTACCCATATCAGATATTATCCCCTCAATAATTTGCATGTCATTCTTAATGCAAATAAAGTCCACTTTCTTTTGCGACAATTATTTTTTGCCAATTTTTACCTTTTCTGCTTACAATAGAACATTAGTTTCTATTCTTGTTCAGTCTTTGAGACCCAGCTGCAGTGAATGCAATTAAGCTTGTACAGGTAGCACAAAAATCAGAAAGCACTCAGGTGCTGCCAAGAAAAACTTTGAACAAGTTTTAGTTTGAGTATGTGCAACTAGTCCTGTAGACGGTTTGGATTTTGGTCATGCTTAGGCAAGATACAAATAGCAACATCTTGCATTGATACCCAAAGAACACCTGTCAGAATTACACACACCATGAAAAATGTAAAACAATTAAATCCCCTAAATAAATGTCAGATAGGATACAATTTGGGGAAAAGAGAACAGCAATAGTACTGTATTCAGAATTTTACATTCCTCAGCCATTTAAATGGTCTAATATAAACATGTTTCCACAATTTCCGTGAATACTTGAGCACTCTATATTTAGTCAGATATTAAAGGAAACTTCCAGGACCATACTTAAGGCATGAAGTGGTTTTGCAAACCATTTCAGAGGTGGGTCTCCATTCTTAAGGGAAATCAGCACAGGACCTGCTGACTGGGATGCTGACCCCAGTCCTACAGAGAGTCTGGGCAATAATCTCATTTTGGGCGAAACCATGTGCTCATGCAAGGCTCCACGAGCACTTTTGAAGCTGGCAGAATCCACCCTGCAGAAGAAATCCAAGCCATGGATCCCAGCCTGCAGCAGGAAAGGGGGAAGTGCCAGAAAGTGGGGGAAGCAGGAGAGAGTGAGAAAATGTACAGCCAGAAGTAGCACTGGCAAGGTCAGCAACTAGTAATGTTATGAACAGTTTTCAACAGCGAGCCTGAGATTAGGAGTAGACATTCTTGATATGCAGAAAAAAATTTGGCTGTACTGTTGGTCTGGGCCTCATGCTGTTTTAATCCATATAACAAATTATATGTGAAGTAGAGCAAAGTCAGCTTAGCTTCCAAAATGGGACAGTTTTCAGAACCAGTGCTCAGCAAAAGCCAGTATAACTATATACTTATCAATGAGGAAAAACTTACGGAGATGTTTTTTTACAGAATTACTTTGCATGGTCAATCTATGTCCTAAGGAAGAGATAAAACAGACAAGAATATGGAATTTACCAGTGCCAGTAAAAATGGGCTTAACTCATCAGCAACACGCTTTGCAGGATTTACCAAGTCCATGCTTTAAAGGGGCAGGTGTTCAATTAAAAAGAATTAATTCTAATTATCTAGCTATCAACATCATTACTAAAGAAAATACATTTCATATACAGGCTTCATATGAACGACAAACTGTGAGAGTCAAACTAGAGATGATACAATTGCTTCTTATATTCATGATTTAAAAAGAAACTATTCTTGAGTGTGGAAAGCCCTCTGTGGGTGATGGGCTTCCTCCATCAAGCATGACACTGCAGTGCAGAACTGAAGTCCTATATAGCGGTAAGGTAAAAATTAGTGGTAAACCATCTGGTAATTCAATGAGTACCTCAGAGATGCAATAATTATTCTGAAAGTACATCCTACATCTAAAGTTAGGCAATTCATATCCAATAGATAAGCTATTTATGTATAATCTGTACCTTCAAACTACTGATTACTAAATAAGTTGTACCATTGATCTTTATCCCAGGGTATATTGCCTGACTTCTGGCCCATCTCCTCTCCTTCCACAGCTGTTCAGCAGAACTGTAGCACAAGGTGCAGTTGTGCATTTGCAGATGTCCTATTACTTACTTTATTTACAACAGTCCCCCAGTTGGTAGACAAACAAGGAGAATATCCATTACCAGATGGCAAGAAAGGCCAGCATTATATTTTGAAGAATGCTGGTCATCCATAGGTGTATTTTGAGAATTACTGTTCTTTGTCAAGCTGAAAAAATGTTTTTAACTTTCTTTTCATTAGTTCTGCTGCACTGTGGCTTGCATTGTACCAGAATGATAATTCAAATTTGGAATACAAGACAATTTGATATATTAGTGGGGTTAGACAAGTATAATGCTTGCATTGTTCACACATTCTCCTCTGACTCACCGCAAGATTATAAATACCCACCGTAAGGGGAGCCCCACCCTGGCTAGCTTTAATCTAATATTTTCTGCTGTTACAGGCCCCTCTACCTTTAACATGAAACCAAACCCCAAGCCATTAAGACTTGACTCCATACTCTGAAGATCTTTTTTTGCCTTTTTTTTTTTTTCACATTTTAGATGATTCACAAAACCAGCTTTAGTTTCCTGTAATCTCAAGGCAAAAGGTGTTCTGTAAATGTACTTTGTTTCAAATGTAAGAAACATTAACCACCCACTTCCTGTATTGTTCCCTAAAAGGTTTACAAGTACTGCAGGACTAATCCAATTCTGTCAAAAGGCTGTGCTTCTTGCCAAAAAGGGACTCAGTTAATGTTAAATGACTGTACTCTTCACATTAAATAATACTTGGAAGCAGAAACACACCAAGGCTTTATAGATCCCTTTTGAAAATATCTGACAAAGTCACAAGTCAATTTATTACAGGAGGCCCCACAGAAAATTCCCAGAGCCAAGCTCTGTGCAGCTTCCAGGGCTGTGTGTGTGTACGGGAAGGACAGGGTTGGTGCCAAGAGCTCTTCTGAGCCCAAGTAACATATAAGCGGGTCAGTGGAACAAATCTATTCCTTACAGTAAGCCTTGAAACAAAATAGCGTGTGATATTCGTTCAAATCTTTGCGTTTATTACAGGCAAAGATGGCTGGAAAGGTAACTGTTTCAGAGAAATCAATGTGAACGAAATGCATTTTAATCCTTGTCAATACTGAATTTTATTACCAACACAATCCTACTCCAAACAGTGACTGGTACAGAAGAATGGCCGGGCACTTCAACTTTGGTGTCCGAATTAAAAAATGTGAGAATCAACTGCAAGTCCGCACGTCTTCAGTCCTTTGCAGTGACTCGAAACGGGTTAGTCTTCAGTAAACTCAGGTCCCCACCATGCCTCAGAACTGAACAGAAAGTGTTACATACACCCCTCCCGATTCTCCTGCCAACTGAAAGTGCTTTTAAGAACGATACTAAGGAAGCAGCAGAATCCTTCTAGGGACGATTAAGCTGAAGACACAATGCCCGCAGGTTAACCAGAATATCCACCTTTATCCGCCCCCCGCAAAACC
>NW_010206412.1:0-19560 GCF_000695765.1 Mesitornis unicolor | reverse complement strand
CAGGGCTCCGGGGCTGCACCGCGGTACACACGCGTACCGCTGGGCTTTGAGACGCCTCAGCTACACAAGTGGTGCCAGAGCCCGGGGTACGCGGCCCCAGCTGAGCCTCGTCGCTCAGCTCGGGCTCCTCCACAACGCCTCCGAGCTCTGGGTGCCTCTCGCTCGTTAACACGGTGTAACACGGGCCCTGCTCTCCTGAAGAGTAAAAAAAATATGTAGCAATTACAGAAGCCTGTTAACATTTGTTAGGGAGTTGTGGCCCTCGTATGAGAGCTCCTCCAGGGCTCCTTTAGTACACGATGCGGCAGATAGGACGCTGTTCATTGAACACAAGGAAAAAAGAAAATACTTAATTGCCGCTCATTAAGTGCGTGGGATGGCTGCACGCAGCACCCAGCCTGTGTGCCGAGAAAAGCTTAGGCCCTGTGGAAAAAAAAAAAAGGCAGTTTGAGATCGTGTTGCTATCATAAAACGCATGCACGGGAGGAAAATTAAGATTACTCATGTAACTTATATCTGGCATGTCCTACCTTTTGCATGCTAATCTTTGTCACGCTAATGTCTCTCACGGGCAGATCGCAGACTGCCAGCTCTGGGCCAGAGGCTCTCTAACCACACTTAAAGCCTTCCGATTGCACAGTAGCTTTGTACTATTTGCTGTTCAATTTCAATACTGCCTCTTACTCTCCATCATCTTACGCTGGATGTTTCTTGACCTTTTCCCATAATCTCGTTTACCTGATTTTTCTCTCCCTGTGCGTTACAGATGTTTGAGCTTACCCGAGTCTCCGAACTTCTCCCTTGTCCCTCCTGGGGCAACATAGCAGAGGAGCACTCTCACTTCAGAGTTGCAACCATGTCCTTTCCTCACCAGCTGAAGCCCCACACCTCAGTCACTGCCCACCTTCTGCTTTTTGTCACAAATTGGCAGGGGGTGCTTTTGCAGACAGCATCCTCTTTCACTAACGAGCTCTGCTTCCTCAGAGAGCGTCACTCACCTTTCCCACAGAATGACAAAGCAGCCCTGTAATGCATACAGGGATAAATGTATAATCAGGTAATTAATTTAAACTTGATATTCCTGGAGCAGGCACGAATTTAGTCTGCCTGAGTAATCCTAGTATTTTCATTTTGGTAAGGTTTGGGGATTTTTTTTCCCTAAGTTTATAAAAGCGTGTGTGCATTTTTTACCCTTGACAAAAGAAATAGCAGCACTAAAACTTTTAAATCTCCGGGATGGATCTCTGCCCCTTGAGCTATGAGGACGAAGATCTCTCCACTCAGGCCTTATCCACATCAAGGGATTATTAGTTCCTATTTCTTGCACCTATTGCTTAGTCTTCTGGCTTTCCATTTTTATGTGGTGTCCTCCCTCTGGCAGTTGAATGACGGATTTACACGAAGATCAAACATAGCTGGGACACTGAGTACATAGTACTTGGGAGCGAAGGAAAAAGTTGGCTGTCTAATCAGCGTGACACTGGCAGATGCATCGCTCACGAAACACAACATCACTGCGCTGCCAGCACCGATGACAGTGCCGAGACCGCATGTGGATTTAATGAAAACGTTACGATTTTTTATTAGTCACAGATTAAAATGGTTCAGTGCCTAGTCTTTAATGGCAATGTGGCCATGACTGTACTTCAAACAGCAGGGATAAAAATAGCAATTGTGCTGCAGATCAATGCATTGGCAGAACTAAGCAGGGAGATTAACACTGTTGTATGCCAGGCTCCAATGCCACCACACATACAGTTTCAATAAAACTTACTTTAAAAATAAAACACGGAACAGTTTTAAGCAAAACTGTATTGTTTGCAACATAACATCCAGTGAGAACATACCAAAAAAAAACTTGCCAAAAATTATTACTGTGCATGAAATAGAGCTAGAGAAGCACACTTTTTAAGCACTCTGTTTAGAAGCTGAATGGATACCTGCTCACTGTCTGGGTATATTTTCTTCCCGTGGTGTTTTTAATCTTGATGGACTACCATCTGTAACAGAAGTTGGTATTAATGGCAAAACCACAATCTATCATTTTTTTATTACACTTTAAATGCACGTATAAGAAAAACTGCACCGAAATGCATTAGAACTTCCCCATGACCTTGGTATCTGAAAAGCTTATGTACTAAAAGGCATAGAAAAATTAGGTGATAATTTAAAAACGTGAGTTAGCCAGAAGAGAGAGAACACATGCATTAGTTACAACAAAATTGCTATTATAGAGGAAAGCTGACCCTGTGCTGTGCTATGTCATCATTAAAATGGCAAATAATAAGGTGAAATAACCAAAATGAAAAGAGCAAATTCAAATACTAAACCACCATTTTAAAAATCTGATTCATTTGGCCATAATTCTGGTTCTATCAGATGTCTGTGATAAATTTTGTAAGCTGCTTGTGCTGTTTGCAGATAAAGCAAAGCATAAAGGATTTTCTTGTGGGTGAAAACATGAGCCCAAATGAAGTTAGTGCTGAAGGATGCCCCCCCTGTGCAAGGTTGAGTTCATTTTGACTAATGCAATTTAAATTCACATCCTTACATTTTTTAGGACCATTTGCTTTGAGTGTTTACAGATCAATATACCCTAATGGACTGCAGTGCAGCGCATCACACCGCCTGCAGAAATGAGAACAGAGATCAACTGCCATCTCAGGTGGGGTTTCTGCTTCAATAACCTGCCTGTATCTGAGGCTCTGCATGCCAGGGTTTGGGATGGGAGAGGTGGGAGAGGTTTCCAACTCTTATGAAGAGGGAGTCCCATTAGACTTGAAGCCCTGGCTTGGAAAGTAGTGCCTACCTACATTTCGGATCCCCCCCAGCCGAATGCAGGCCAGAGCTGTGGGGAAGCTGTGCTGATGTGCTGCAGGTGTAGGAGGAGGCGCGCAATGGAGCGGGGGACGCCGGCTCAGCAGCTGTCTGAATCACAGCGTGTTCTGCTGGGCAAGAAAAAAATCTCAGGAGCAGAGAAAAGGTAGCAAAATGGGCAAGACGAGAGAGTGACAAGGGAGTAGAGCTACACTTTTTGTTGTTAGAGAAATATAGATTGGTTCATGTCTCAAACTTCACCCCACGAGCTGCAGCGCGTGTGTTGCACATAGGCTGTCAAAACCTTCACGCTAAATTGACTAATTCAGACCACTTCCTAAGTGGGATGAAACATCCTATCTATCTGCTTCGTGCAAGGATATGACAGACTTCAAGTGAAGCAGCAAAGAGCTCCTTTTTTTGTAGACAGCCTTCCAAGCAAAGTCACGCTTAGTTCTACCATTGATTCCCAACAAATGAGACTGCTGTCCCAGCTGACCTTGGCAAGGTCATTTTAAACACCCTGCATGGTGGTACTGAAACCTCCTCCCTGCCCGCAGCTGGATGTTTGGATCATTTCTGTTTTCTTGCTATTCTTTTCAGTAATGTTTTTAACATCACTGATAAGGCATAATTCACCTTTCTGCTGTGGTTCTACTGGGTACTGTAAAGCTGCGTGCAAGCAAGTTGCACCAGACCTAGACAATAAAATCACGGTTGTAGGTAGAACTTATTACATTCAAATAAAATATACAAGATGCAATAGAAGTGACAACCAGAAAACAAGAATTAAAATCTTCTTTCATCTTCACTCCTACAGGAAACAGACCCTTACAGACATACTGAGCTCAAGCAGAGTTATAATGTAAATTTTCTGTTCCAGTAAAAGGAACAGGTAAATAAAAGGAAAAAAAAAAGAGCTAGCCAAGATCTCATTTTCAAGAGATGTAACAGCCTAACACTTCC
The DNA here is from genome assembly GCF_000695765.1 of Mesitornis unicolor. Taxonomy (NCBI): domain Eukaryota; kingdom Metazoa; phylum Chordata; class Aves; order Mesitornithiformes; family Mesitornithidae; genus Mesitornis; species Mesitornis unicolor. The sequence continues at coordinate 15,777 of NW_010206412.1, read as the reverse complement.
CAGTTGCAGACAGAAAGGCAGCAGATATTTCCAAGATAGATAAGGCCAATTTTCATGGATGCAGTCACGTAACTGGAACCTATTTCCCAAGCCTCCTCCCTGCTTGGCAGACAAAGGGCGTAAATTTACTGCAACCACCGTCGCTGAAAGTTTAGCAAGACATAACTACAGCAGAGCGAGGATCAGGCTGCAAGTAAAGATGAAGAACGATGCTGCGACAGCACCAGCTCAGGGAGCAGATAGCACAGATGATCTCAACAGGGAATGTCAGTCTCAAACCATAGGTCTTGGTGACAGCACCATCCTTTGCCATGGACATCTACTTATAAATTTCATAGCAGTAATATCATATCAGAGAGGGTTTGTGAGTTCTCACCCTATCTCAGGAAAATGGCCTCATTTTTGAAACTTACAGAAATATTACAGTGCAAGACCTTTTGGGTTCTGGTTTTTTTTTCTCCCTATTCCATTTCTCCACTTATGTTCATTCTGTTATAGGTACTGTAATGGTTTCGGCAGGAGTAACTTATAAAATTAGAGAAACAGTGCAATCAGTGAGAAGGCCAGCTAAAGATTGTCTATATAAATACACTAGTTTGAGGGATAGGGTTAATTACCTTTTCATGTCTGGCTATAGCCTAATGCAAAGATAACTTGAGTTAAAACAGATCTCACATAAGTGTGTTATGTACTGATATTTTAGTTTGCTTATAATACAAGAGCGTTGCTGGGGTTTTTCTTTACTGTTGAACGCTGCACACAGAATTATACTTTTAAAAGAGAGCTTTAAATAAAAACATGGGGTTTTGTGAAATGTTTGGAACCAAGCCCCAGTTTGATCTAACCTGTTGCAGTCTCAGATCTCTGATCTTCAAAACCTTATGGGCAGGTATTTAACTCCATCCCTGCTGCTAACACACCTGATAACACACTCGAGTGAACCCATTTCTGAATGTTCTCCAAATCTCCACCAAAGCACAAAGTTTGCCAGCTCCACCAAGGGCATGGTTACAGCAGGACTAAACCAGCCCTAGAACCTCATTTAAAATTAACTGCGCTCTGGCAAAGTCTGGGGCAGACCTAGCAAGGGTAGCGCAGATCAATGTATCGGAAAAAAGACATTGGGCAGCTTGCCCAAAAGCTCACTGCTAGCAAGCATTGTCAGTCTCTTGCTGTTATGGGACCCAAAATTAATAGGAATAAAAAGAGAGCTCAGATCTGTCTAGGAGCAGCTACTTGCTCCCATAAAAGCCACAGGAGCAGCACAGAAAATTCCCACGGGAGAGCATCTCTTCTGTGCCTCTGTTAAATACCAGTTTACAAAACATCAGCCTGTTTATAATATTTGTCTAAGTGTGTGCTTGAACTTGAAAGTGTAAGCACCTTCTATAATCTATATTTAGCCATGGTAGTCCAACTGTCATGGTAAGCAAAGCAGGTTCACTGGGAGCAAATCCTAATAAGGTATCCCCTGGTATTGAAAATAGCTGAGTCACAGTTGTAATATTTAAACTATTTCTAATACCATTAAATAGTAGTTCATAGGAAACCACTGTGGAAACCTGTTTTCAGTGACAGTGCTGTTTTCTGTGACAGATTGATCTCAGCGCTGAATAACACAAAGCCATAATAGAGCACTTTTTTCCCCCAAAAAATTTATTTCTTGTCCACATCTCCAGAGGTAATTCTACAAAATTTAGGATTCCTGTTTTGACTTAAATTTGGACACCTATATTTAATCTTTATTTCAAATACTATCTGACACTGTCCTGCTCTCCAGTATAATTAACATTTTGTGGAGCCATCTTTGACCATCAACAGCTGCCCCCTTCCCCAGTTACATTTTATGAAACAATTATTCAGTACATCAGCTCCTGCAAAAATGTTTGCACAGCTGTAAAAAAATACAGTCTTAGGAAGAAAAAGATGTTGGACTCATGTATTCAGCTAACTCAGAGAATAATCACTAACTGGAACTTTCAGGCTTTTCTGAGATTACATTTTGCCATCAAAAATACTGGCAAACGAATATAGGCCTAGAACTTTATTTCAATTATCTCGCGTGCTCTCCAGTCAGTAAATTGTTTCCTGCCTTGTTGTCTTTTACTTGGTCGTACATTCTTACATCTCCCATGTCTAAGCAAGTCAAACTCTCCCATCACTGAATAAAATATAGCCAAGTTTCTGTAGTTGTGCTGCTCCAGAATAAACAGACCTGAATGTAACTACTTATGCTTCGATAATATTTTAATTATATATATACATACAGAGAGAGAGCGAGACCAACTTTTAGAGTACTTAGCTGTGTACTAAAAAAGAAATCCAGACATAGCTGTTATACAGAATTGCAGAATGCAATCTGAAAACTATACAGATTTGGCAAGCCTCGTGAAAAAGGAATAATCTTGCTCTCTCTAAATGGTGCAATCCATAATAATAGCTTTGCTTAGCCAGTCAGGCTGCTACCCTTTTTTATTTACCTTCAACTAAATAAATCCAGGCCCCTAGGAAGAATGGAAAGACAGCAAAGTTTAATATTTTACACTTCCTCAGTTCCCTTCGGAATATTTTTTTGATAAATTAGCAACAGTTTAACAGGAAGTTATTAAATTATATCATGAGGAGTGGCTTCTGCTTGGCAGGTTTAAAGCACAGCACTACACTCACTGGCTTCCTTTAGAAAATGCCTTTCCCATCAGATAAATCCGTATCCCATTAAGTCCAGAGGCAACCAAATGCACTGAGAAACAGAAACATTCAGCACGTAGGGAACACTAAACATTGAAAATATCTGCATCCAAGAGCCCAGCTTCACTGAGAGAATTCCCAACTTGCTTCTCAAAGGCAGAACCAAGAGACGTTACCTGAGGAACCAAGCAGATGGCTGCGGGTTTGTGCTTTCCTCAGGACGTGCTTTTGCCGTAGGCAGGTGGCGCAAAATTTTCCACCATGGAGAGCTAAAGAGACTCCTAGGGAAGACCTTAGTTCAGGGGAGGGGAAAAAATGATATCATAAATTTGTGTTGAATACTGTCTTTTTCCCCTGTAAAAGGCAACTGTTAAGAGAGGAGGTGTTACAGCCCTGACAATTGCTATGATGAGCAATCCCTTTGGAATATGATGTTCTAACTCAGATATAAAAGTTAGCAGTGCAGCATAAAGCCCCTTTCCAGAAGGGAGAAGCTAGAGGTCTCCAAGCATCAGCAGAAATTTTGGTCCTAAAATACAACAGGGCAGGGAAAAAAACCAAACAACAAGCCAAACAAAAAAAATCCCATTTTTTGTTCTCTAGTGCTCTCAAAGGTTACCCTGAGGATCATCATCACTTTCAGAGATGGTGCTTCTGCACAGGCTATATTGTGCAATGCAAAGACCTTTAAAAGTTTTAATTAAAGAAACCAGCCTGAAAGAAGTTGCTTGTTAGAAATCAGTAGTCTTAGCTGCCTGAGAGGAGAAGCTGAAGGCAATTCCAGGATGTTTGAAGTCGGTCCAAAGAAATTTCCAAAAATTTACAAGATTCTTATATAGTTGACCCCCTTACTGACTGTCATTATAAAAGCAAAATTTACTTTTTAAGAAAAATGAATGTGTTTATGGGAATCAAGCTTTAGTCTGAATATCCTCAAGTATGGTTCTCATTAGCAAGGTGTAACCACAGTTTTCTTGACCAGTAGCTGGTATTCCTTCGGGTAATATTAACAGCTGCAATCAGAGACTGTTAACTATTACCCAGATTAAATAGCTTGTCATTCAGATTTATGTAATCGAGAGAGAGGAAATAAGGATGAATTCCCTTTTAGCACTCACAGGTCAAATATTTATTGTAGCTTAACAAGTATAATGGGCTTGAACCATGTCATCAGCTTGAACAAAAGCAAGATAACATAATATCTCCTCTGCAGCTCTGCTCAGGTCAGGTTCTTCACTGTTTCTGTTAAGCAAAGCAATGAGCCCACACAGGTTATTTTGCAGAATTACCTCTTAGCAGCAGCAGTACTGGAAAACAACTTAACAAACAAAAATGTCTTGGCCAGAACAATTCTCATCTTCAGTGCTGCTCAGAAGGCTACCATGCAAAAAAACTTAATTGAGCAGGAAGCCTCAAGACCTATGTTATTTGCAGAAAAAAAAAAGGCCTGGAGTTATAATACTCAATCAGCTGCATGAATATTAATAGCACTGAAAGCCTTAATCTCAATAGTTCTCAAACTTTGCAGCCTTGTTCAGCATTCTGCTCACCAGGCCTCTTGGGACCATGCCTCAGTGACGCAGCCCCGAAAGCGGTTGCTAGAGCTGAGGAAAAGCTCGTACCAGTTCCTGATGCTGCCTGCAGTGCTGCCGTGCACGCTTTAGCAGCAAAATTTGGGAAGGAAAAACCACAAACACCCACACACAAGGCTGTGGAGGAAAAGCAGAGCCCGGCCAGCTGCACGCCAGCAGCTTCATCGCTGCCTTCCCCTGGGAGCCAGGGCTGCAGCAGCAGCCGCCGCTTCGGCCTCCAATTTGGTGTTAGTGATGCTGCACACAACACATGATGCTCCCTAGCAACTGCTGCTAGACAAGGTGTGGTCTGCTGGATTTTTGACTGCTACCAGTAAAAAATAAAGGCATTTTACTGTCTGCTCAGCCAGGTCTGAAAAGGGAAAAACAGTCGTAGGGGTTTGGCTTTTCACTCAAAAATTGAGGAGTAGTAAAAAATGCTTTGAAATCCCAGATTCTGCTTGGGATCTCTTTCTAAAAAGTCAGGTCTTTCTTAGTTTTGCCTGCTGACTTGGCAGCAAAATTGGCAGCTTCAGGAAGGCTCAGCAGGCTTTTCCACCATGTGACTGCAGAGGATGGGGCACTGAGCATCATGCCTCAATTTTGGTGCTTGCCAGCTCTGGGGCCCCTCTCACCTCCACACCACACAGCCCTGTCCCTCTCCCCAGCTGTGATACCAGCTTGTTGTACAGCCTTAATGAAAATCAGATCAGAAATAACCCCTTTCTTAGGAGGTTTGTTTGGAGCTCAGCCAGTTGACTGCTCCTTTTTTCCCTATGGAGTGGCGATGCTGGGGGCTGGGGTGCTGAGCCCACCTGAGAGCAAGCAGCCAAAGAAGCAGGAGCTTCCCAAATCCAGCCTGCTATCAAGCATAGCGTATGGCAGGTTGCATTTTTTACAGCCTCCCAAAAGCTTTACTCATTTCTGTTAAACAGTTGTTAAAGCAAACACAAAATAGAGGCTCCTGAACAATTGGCAGAAGTCACATTGACCTTACTAGGGCTAGGACTTCGCCCATTTAAATAAAAAGGCATTCAAATATTATTTGTGGTGTCATTGTAAACTTACCTGTCCCATGGCTGCCATAAAGCCTTGCAGGCTGGATATGGCCTGATCTTCCAATGCAGAACATGAAAGAGCACGATTTCTGAACTTTTCCTTTCCAGCAGGAAAGAAAGTGTGAAGCTCTGTTCATTTTTTCCTGTCGGTCACTTGGATTTTAAGTGCTGCTGACTGCCACGTGCACTTGATATTCAGGGCTGAGTCTCTGAGCCGGGGGATGAGGTCTGTGCCATGAAATTCAAATATCTTCCATGTAATTTGGATCAGAGTTTTAGGCTCACCTCCACTTTTCTTTCAGTGTTCATATTCCTTACACAGTGTAAGCTGCTTCTTGTTGTTATACTTCCAGGGAAGTCGTTGAGTATCTTCTGATAAATGCTGAATTACGTACGTATCTGTGTTTGTGCTTAGTTCCAAAATACGTAGCTGCAGTTCCTAACAGTTTAACTACATCAACAAAATCCACAGCATTCATTTGTTCATCCTCTCTCTCACTTAGTAAAATTCAGCAGGCGATGCAGGTGAGGACCATGCTGAGGATTACAAAGGATTTCAGCAAACCAGCTGCAGAGCTCAGCTTTGGCGTGCAGTGTTATGATGGAAGAACTATGAACATTTTGTTGTTTAAATTGTTACACTAAAAATAATCCCCCTTTAAAATCTTGTTGCGTAAGACACATAGATAATTGTTTAAAAGGTATAGAATAAGCCAAAATTTTTAAGTACCTGCCTTAAGTTTGTAGTCAGATAATTAAATCCAATGCTTTATAGTAAGTACAGGATCCAAGGAGGAATTTTTATTGTTATACATCCATGGAATTCAAATGTACTGTAGGAGGATTTGCTCTTTGAAGCAGTAAGTATTTGTCACAGGCAGTATCAGAATACTGAACCTGTTGAACAAATTGCTTAAGGACATATTTACCAACTTTACTGCTTTCTTCATCTGTCTCTATGTAAAATAGGTTACAATCTTGTCTATAGGATATTTTTTAATGAAAAGTAACTACAGCATGTTTCATTAAGATACATCTATGGCATTTATAGCATCAGCAGCATATTAGGGTTAATGCATTAGGCTTTCACTGATGAAGTCCTAAATTCTGTTCCAGAATAGCTCTATAAATTTCATTTTATAAATCTGGTTCCTAATGGCTGCAATTAGTAGTCTCTGCTTTAGGGAAGACCAGCACTGAAATGTCAGACACTTCTGCCTTTTTCGTTGTAAAAGGAAAGGAGAGATAGGGATTCAGCCCAGCTTCAGGAATGGGTATCACCTGGAGTGACCTTGCCCACCGATTTGCTTTGGTGTGGTCCTCTTCCACTGCAGGCTTCAAGAAGCAGTGCCACAACGTTGTGTTCCTGGCTCACAGCTGTGGCTTGAGTGTCCAGATAAGCATGGAAATAAAAGCAAGGCTGATGGCCTGAGGGGTCAATCAGGTAGTGTGATGCTGGTTCCTGTGGCTCCATGGTAAGATATATATCAGGAAGCCTTGGGCTGACCAGTTTGTAAGTAATGGCTTTTTATGGATATGTCGAAACTTGTGTCAGAGTGATGAGTTAGGTGTCTTGATCTTGTGTGGTTCTAGGAAAACAATGGATGTCTTGGAAGTTGCTCTTAAGTGGCATGCTGGTAAGTAACCATTACACATGAATGGTGAAGACAGAGAAATTTTAAAAATGTCTGTCTTTCTCATGTTATAGAATCACAGAGTGGTTTGGGTTGGAAGGGACCTTAAAGTTCATCCAGTCCAACCCCTGCCATGGGCAGGGACACCTCCCGCCAGCCCAGGCTGCCCAAAGCCTCATCCAACCTGGCCTTGAACACGTCCAGGGAAGGGGCACCCACAACTTCCCTGGGCAACCTGTGCCAGTGCCTCAACACCCTCACAGTAAAGAGGAGCTGTTTTCTGTTTGCTTGCTTTTGTGTTAGTCTCATGAAGAGCTCGATAAGAAACTGGACATATCCCTATGCCAAGTGCTTTTGTTGCTCTGCTCTCAGCTAGAGCTCTTGGCTCAGCATAGGGGTTTTCCGGAGTGTTGTTCAGACTGTGTTGACTGTGGGAGTCAGGCTGTAATGTGACCAAAGGGAAACCAAAAAGAGAAGACATCAGGCAACAGATGTCCTGTTGGCTAGGTCATCAGTGCTTCAGAGCGATGGTCAGACTTGTAACAGGGCAAATCAGGAGTCTGTTATGTTGTTATTATTCATTGTTGGTTTAAAATGTTTTTGCCTGCCTAGTATTGCTTGAAACTGGGTATTTTGAAGTATTTCAATATGTCTGGAGCAGAAAAAGGGGGAGGAAGATTAATTTTAAGTATAAACCTAGAATGAATTATGCTCTGATTTGTGCAGCCTGAAATGGTTATAGATTGGTGAAAAGGTATCTGTAGCAAAAATTTATTCCAGCACTGCAGATTGCTGGTATGGCTCTCTGATCCCTGAAGGTATTCACTGAGTCAGAGGGGGAGATCAGTGGTGCTACACTGATTTACATCAGCTGAGGAGCCCCTATTTGCTTTTTAGCCTTATCTGCTTGACAACTTGTCCATCTTCTCATGTGACTTGACTATTTTCTGTTCTTAGGCTTTAGTTTTCCGCACATCAGTGGGTGTCATGGTAACTGAGGAGTAACCACATGCAGTAGGCTAGCAGAAAACCCAGAACTCCTGAAGGTTAATAAATAACTGGAAGGAATATTTCAGTAATGAAAAAAAATCCCGCTTCATACTGATATTTGTGGGGTTTTTTTGTAAAGTAACAGAGTACTTTATGTGCTAAATGAAGAGCACAGCTGGAATATCTAACAGCAATGTGATGGTTCAGTTAGACATGTTGGCAAGCAATAGTCTATGGGTTCAAATTTTATAGTTTCTTCTGCCTATGTAGGAAGGAGGCTGAAAGCAGCCAACTCTGGAAATGTTTAGATTTGTGTTTTGGTAAGTGTCTGTGGCCAGAGAAGCAAAGATGAAACTCGCCTTTGCACAGCTAGGAACCAGAAAAAACACTTCACAGCACTTATTCCCAATGGGTATGTAAGGAATGCAGTGGGAGCTGAGAGACACTGATTTAAAACAAAATTGATTCCCAATTCAGATCCTCTTAATCTACTGAGTTCTAGTCTAAATATAAGTGGAAGACAATGAATGAGCTTGGCCTGTAGCTCCCAGATCTTGGACCTTCACCTGTGCTGATATTCTCCAGCCATACCCAGGTGTCCTCATAAAGCAGGCTCTTTTCCAAGTGCATTGAAGATGATGCGCAGGAGGCATCTTCATACCTGCAGGACCTTAGTGCTGCTAGAAACTCTTCTACGTCTCAGCCAATGGATGTTTCTACTCTGGCCAACAGCTGATGGTAGCTCAGAGTTTTCATTTCATGGAGAGAAAGTGACATTTCTTCAGAAGTCTTAGAATAGCAAATGCATCCTGGTTCTGGGATAGTTATCCTTTTTATTAGAAATGTTTCTTATTTCTGCTTTGCATTTGTTTAGCTCCAGCTTTCAACATTGAATCTTTTAATATAGACCATAGATTCAAGAACTTTTTATGGTGAAAATCTCCCAGTGTTCAGACATACAAAATGCTACGATTTCAACTGGGGTGTGTCATATGGCAAAAGAATGCCTGAAACATTGTATTATTTTTTTATATATAAATCATTTTTCACTGAGGCAGATTTGTACTTGGAGAATTACAGGCTTTGCATAAGACATCTGTCTGGAAACCTCTTCTTCTAATGGTACCCAAACAAAGAGCTTCAGAGCTGCAGGCACATGCAGTGCTGAAAGCATTTACAGCAGTGAGGAGGCTGAAGAGCTTCTCGCAGGTGCCATCATCAGGAGCCCTTTTCTCTTTCTCCTTTGGTCACTTTCAGATGGGACAATTTGAAACTGCTGCGTTGTTCTGGTTTTCTTTCATGATAAAGTTAGTAACTGCTCTGCTTGCTTTCTGTCAGTAACTAGAAAGTACATCCAGCTATAGAAAGGAAGCCATCGTGGTGTGTAGGTGTCATCTAGTTTCAGTGCCTTCTTTATGGAGTAAAGGTTTCATGAGACAGCAGTTGGATCCTTTGGCCTTTGCTCTTCCCCTGGGCTATTACACCATGGTCTTTCTTGTACACTTTCTTTTAGATGTGTACTCAGCCAGCCTTGGCTTTTTCCCTTCCCCATCCCAGTATTTCCCTTGGGTTAACTGCCATCAACACTACAGCTGGACACATTTGTCTCTACCTGAAGTGTATTGATTTAAGTGTGATCTTGTGATTAAGAACCTATATATTTAACTGGGAAAAGAACAGCAGCCTTGTTGGCTTTGTCTCAGAACCAATGATGAATACAAGCCTAACCTGGCAGCATAACTGTATAACCCCAGTATAACCTGGCACAGGCTCGGTCCTGCTCTGGTTTATCCCCTGCTGCAGCCCTGTGCTGCTCCTCTATGAAGAACCTGGGTGCAGAGTGAGGTGAAAGGAGAAGAAAAACAGAGCAGCAAACGATGCCAGGAGGAATTCCTTAATATATTTATAAGGCAGCCAGGTTGGGGTCCAAGGAGTGAAATGCTTATGTGGTAATGGAATAAATTCTATAAATGCAGTTTAGAATGGATGAGAGGACGCAAGCAGTTAATCTGTTTTACTATTTTTAATTTCAGCTTTATATTCAAGTGTAAAATGATTTATATGCACAAATGCAAGAATATGCAGACTGAAAGTAAAAACAATATATGTGAATTTTCATATTAATCTGAAAGAGGTTAGAGGTTTATTGCTGGAAGAATCCCTAGAGGAAGTGTTTTGTGTTTTTTTAAGAAAAAGATGCAGGTCATGTCTGTCTAGGATCAAGGATTGTGTTAAGGTGGTCAGAGAAACATCAGGAAAATAAATAAGGCACAGAATTGCATGCAAGAAAACAAACAAACCCATAAATTTGGGGTCGAAGGTAAGACAAGTGTAATGAGATGAAGAGCTACTGGGAATAAAATGCCTATGTGTGTGGTTGTGGTCCAGACTCTGAAAAGGATTTCTAGGAGAGAGAAAGAAATCATGAGGTTTTATATTTGGCATTTTGAATAGACTGAGAGGAGGAAAAAAAGATGTAGATACTGGGTAGGTCAAAGAGCTGACAGCTATAAAATGACAAATTGCTTTGATTCAGTTCCCCAGTGTCACGTGGAAAACAGCCTAATAATAAAACTGTAGGTGTCTAAGCAGTGTGTCCCTTTTGGGGAAAAACTCCCCACTGCCCCACACCTTTTTGAGGTTTAATGGACAGGGGGCAGGCAGAGATGGGGCGCAGAGACCTTGCCAAGTTGTATTTGCTGTCCCCATGCTGCTGCTACCTTGGATCAATCCTGCTTGGGGACAAGGGGTCTGCTGGGGCACCCCTGCTCGGTGCATGGGGTTTGCATTGGGGAGCAATGTGGCTCCAGAGCTGGCATAAACCCAGTGTTACTGGTTTTAAACAACAGTTTTGGCTGGTTGAGTTTTTCCCAAAACACAAGTGTAGTTAACTTTCCCAGTTAATGACGTGGGGATGGCAGAGAAGTGAATCACTGAGGCTACGGGAAAATTCATTTGCAGGAGAACAATAATGCCATATATCAACAAATTTTTGGTTCTATCATTTGATAGCTCATCAGCCATAAGGCACCAGCTTGGAATCTTAGACCGAGAGCAACAGCCTGTCTACACCAGAGTTATTTCAAGATTAAAAAGGGCTTTGCGACGCTTGTATGAGAGTCGTAGAAAGAGTCCTATAGAGATGAATGGTAGCTGGACTGAGGCCAGACCCATCACATGCCTCTTTGTAGTACTTGCATAAACAGTGGGCGAGTAGATAATTTCCCACTCTCTTCTGCTCTTGTCTAAGATCTTTCTTGTCATAGATAATTATAAATCAAAAATAATGAACTTCCCCTTTAATGCATTCGAAGCTTTGGCATGAAGTGGTGTAAACAAGTTCTGAGGTCTAGTGTATGGGAGCATTAAACCTAATTATTAATAAATAAATAACACTTGATCAAAAACTGAGGGAGCTGTTTAGGGCTGGTATTATTTTATGCTAATATGTATATCCATAAATAGTATTAACTCGAGTCTCCTGTGACTAATATTGTGTTCACAGAATAGATGCGCTCTGTGCAAGATGAATAGCACAGAAGAGCCAGTTTAGTGTGCTGCCTGCCTGGCCCTATGGATCCTCCCCAGACCTCGGTTCTTCCGTGCTCCTGCAATGCACAAGGATAATACTTTGATTCATGCCTCCTCCTGGGTGTTGCTTTCAGTCCAGTAATTTGGCTCCAGCGAGGTAACACAAGGACCTGTCCTGTTTAGGCTATGGTCTTTTAGGAGTTGACTCGTTCTGTTCTTATATTTTTAAGTTTTCCTACAAAGTTGCTCACAACATGAAAAACTAAAAAGAATTATCTATGGTTAAATTAAGTGCTAGCAGTATGTTTAACCTTAGATATTTAAATTACAGCAGAGAGGCCTTTCATTGTTCATGCGTTTTCTAAAAATAAATCTCTTCTGTGAATCCAACTAATGCTTGGCCATACAAATCCTTGTTTTTCCTCGAGGGTTATAGGCTCCTTATTTTATATCCACTCAGTTACTTCTCCTTGGTTACCCCTTTTATCTGTCACAGTCACTGCTGCATGGACAGTGATGCTCTTCGCACGTATCCCTCTAGCATTGCCATCCATGCACTGGATGCACCATCTGCAGGAAGATTTCCATTTTACTGTCTCCGAGTCCTATTTTCCCTCTATGCTGTTTGTGAGTAAAGCATTAAACCCTTTGACAAGTCTGGCTATATAATGACTGCAAGAAATGGGGCTGCTTAAGTCAACCTGCAAGTTGCTGATTTCTTCTGCATTAACTTTACAAGCACCATATAGCCCAGTAGATAAGAGATATCTATTTTCCCCAATGAAAATGCTTGTACTTTTTCCAGGAGGGGGAAAAAATGTTATGTGCTTTTGTTCTTACTTAAACTGCTCCTATTTTGCTACAAAATATTCTTCAGATTTATTTAAAATCATTTAATAATTGAGAAAGTAAATGCTGCTCTTTAACAATTAGGGCTAACCTTGCAGTCCTTACTTGAGAGAGGTCCTCTTTGAGGAAAACGGTCAAAAAGCAGACTGTAAGTATAATTTTCAGTGCTTTAACAAGAATATTCCTGTATCATTTGTGCTGGTCTGCATGACTAGCATCAGATAAGACCAAAAAGCTCTGGCTGAAGTTCATACTGCTCTGGTGTGCTGTGGGAGTCAAACCCACATGTCCCCATGCACGAAGTTTGGGCTGTGGGTGACTTTCTTTTGGGAAGAGTGTTTTCTCTGGTTGTGACACTGACCAATGCAGCTTTATCCCCTGGGGTAATCACCCTTCCAGCTGATCCCACCAGCACAGCCAGGCACCCTGCAGCCCCACAGCTGCAGTGTGGTGAGTCCAGGGTGATGGGCAGATACCTACACTGCTGCTCCCCAGAAAGCATTGGGCACCCCCTTTGCTGAGGAGAGGGCAATCAGCTTGTCAACAGCTGTCCTGGTTTACTGGGACAGAACTTTAGAGTTAGTTTTCTTTTGAGGAAAATGATGATTTTGTAAGGACTACAACACTATTTCATGAGAACAAAGACACTTTGTGACTGGTCCTGGTATGCAGGTTGCTGTAGGGAACAAGGTCTTCAGCAGCCTTGAATTAACCAGGTGCAAAAATTAAGAGGAGCCAAAGCCAGGGCAGATGATGAAGGCTGATCAATTAATAATATTCTATACCACAAACATCACATTCACTAAAAATCAAGGAGTTTGCTCATTATGGCCCTCTTCCTCTTCCTTCCTGCTGTTCCTTCTTCCCTCTTCCATGGCTGATATCGCAAGGGACTTGTTTACTGTCCTACCGCTGGGACTTACTCCCCAGCAATATTGGCTGAGTATAACTCTGTGTATTTTTATTACTGTTATTAATATTAGTTTATAATATTTAAATGTATTTCTATTTCAACCCGTGAATCTCTTTTCCTTTTCCTGATCCCCTTCCCTGGGTGGGAAGAAGTCATTGGGTGGTGTATAAACCACAAAAACAACCCAGGCTGAACCCTGGGGAGAAAAGCAGGGAAGCCAGCATGTCCTGGGGAAAGAACATTTCCCCCTCTCCTGTCCCCATGCTGCTGCAGGCACTGCAAACCCAAACTACCCCCAAACCATGGGCTCCTCCTTTTGATAATATGAATTACGAATTAGGGTTTGCAGAACATGCACTTCTGCAGTTGCAGGTTGGGCCTCCCTCCTGGGGGTGGCAGTCAGAGCATCATTTTGAACCGGAGCTGGAGGCACCCAAGGCAGAGCAAAGCAGGTGCCCTAAGCCAGGGTAAGGCTGAGAGAGTCCCCAGCAGTGTGACCAGGACCAAAAATACTCCTTTACTTGACTTGCTTGAAAGAAGGCACTTTGGTTCATTGTATTACCATGCCCAAAGATATTTTTATACATACATACATATATGTGTATATATATATATGTATGTATGTATATGTGTGTATATATATATGTATGTATATGTGTGTATGTATGTGTGTATATATAAAACTTATAGATACATATTATGATATATTTTAATATATATTCCTATAGATATATAGATATAAGGAAATCTGAGCAAGGACTTTTTGACTATATTGTTCCATCCTCTGCATTATTCACTTGTTTATAGCAGCTTACTGAACATTGCCCTGCAGTGAGTGCCGCTTGCTGTATTCTGCAAGAAAAATAGGAAGCAGGAGAAGAGTGCAGGTAGTTTAATCCAGAAAGGGTGCGTGTTTGTTCTCGATAGCTACAATCTGACTACAATAAACTGAATAATAGACGTTACAGCTAATCTGTGGCAAATGGTAAGTTCAGATGTCTGAGGCAGATAAATTATTGTTACTGCTGCAACTACTGCCTGAATGCCTTTGCTGCAGAGGTTGGAGAGACTGGAAAGATTTATTCCAGGTACTGCTTGGGCCTGTTTTAAAAGAAATAAAAATTTTCAACAAAAAGCCCAAGTAGCATCCCTGAGAGTAGAAAGCAAAGGAAATTAAACTACTATGTTTATTTTAAAAAAGAGGGGGGAGCAGTGCTGAATCTGCTGGAATTACTTGAATAAGGAGTTAACAAAACTGCTGCTTCTGTTGGGGAAACCTGCTGGTTTTGACGCCTTGTCACACAAATCCCAGTGACAGCAGCGTAACATGTGCCATTTGCTCCTTATTTCAGGGTGTAAAATAGAACAGAAGTCTGATTACAGCAAGCAAATCCCAAGTATATTCATGAGACCTGTCAAATCTGGTAAACATCAGGGATTGTAAGGCAAATCTTCAACTTTGTGTGTGCATTATACAAACGTATAGATCTCTTCAACTTGTGAAGAAGACAATAACTGAGATAATCCTGCCTTCCTGGTGCTAATAGTAATGTATGCATCATCGTTAGGTATTGCTTCCCAAAATTAAATGTGTAAGTTCAAACTCAGACTTGATTTTAGGTTTCTGTGTTGGTATTTTTAGCAGTAACATCTGGGTAAGTATTTTTGTAGTAGACTTTATTTCCTTTATTTGAAAGAGCGTCAGTCTCAAACACTACCTTCTCCTGTGAATTGAAGAAAGAATAAATAAAATTCGAGTTGATTGGGGGCAAGGAGAAGTTAATTGAACTAATACATTTCACTCCACTTCTGGACCTGATGTTAGTGTTCTGTACAGAAAGAGACTTCTGTTTCCAAACTTTCTTCCAAAAAGAGGTTGAGAAGTCCATTTGCAGTAATGTTAAAAGTTTCTGCAGAAAGCTGAAGAACACTGAAGAGCCTATATTTAAAATGGTTTGGTTTTGAGAAAAAGCATCTTTTTCATGAAAGAGCAGCTAATCAAAAGATGTCCTGATCCCTCTGTTGAGATTTGTTTTTTCTAAATCAAAATGATCGGAATAAAAGCTAGATGTATTTATGTTCTCCTTCTATTTGAAAGTTACAGCACATCTAATCTCTTAAAAAAAACGAGAGAAAAGGCAAGAAATCTTATCTTTGTGCCAAAATCCTCTTAGCATGTATCAAATGGCTTCCTGTGTCTTTCAGGTGCCCAAATTAGCAATTTTTATTTCTCCAGTTGTCAGAACCAATCTGACAGTTCTCCAACTACAGTGATGCATTGCTGATATAAAAATAACCATTGGAAATGTGGTCATTAAAAAAGGCAATTTAATACACCAATAAAAACCAGTAGAAGAGTACAAATCAGGCTGCAATAATGCACTGCTTAAATAATCCCCAACCTGTCCGTGTGTTGGTGCAACTGTGGCTCTCATACCAGTGTGGTGCCACTGCTGGAGGGCCTGGGTGTGGAAATGAGGCGCAGTCTGCTCCCAAAGCTGTGCTTGTCTTTTGCTCATCACAGAATCACAGAACGTTAGGGA
>NW_010206411.1:0-12196 GCF_000695765.1 Mesitornis unicolor | reverse complement strand
TCTCTCTCTCTCTCTGACCCTTAAACGGAGAAAACTCTCTCAAATTAAAACTTATGAAAAAATTCTTTGGACATAAAACCAAATAAATTTACATATTGAGGGCTGAAGTCTTAAGGGGAGACTCAATGGGATGACAGTTGCAAAAAAGGGTCAGAAGGCAGTTATGCTTCTACAAATACCAAGTGATTATGGAATTTGCATGGAAAAAGGAACATCTGAACATATTCCCTCCATGATTAACTTTGAATAAGGTAATAAATGGGATTTTTCTACCTTTAAAGATAAATACTCTAAGTTCTGGATTGTAGGATATACTCCAAACACTTCTACTTCTGCCTTCTGACAATTTCTTCCTTTAAAATGATCTTACCTTTCCAAAAATTTCAAGCTGCTACAATCATACACATGCATACATGAAAAACTATTAAAATATATTTTTTTAGTGCCCCAAATCCATTTTTTGTCAGATGTTGACTTGTCAATATTTGCTGGAGTTTTATTTAAAATCATAGCTAATTTTTACTGCCAGAAGACAAACAGTTCTCTAGTTGCAAAAACATGGGTTCCATGACTTCAGTGTTATAACTTCCAGAATAAGAGACACAGAGGAACATGGGAACAATTAATAATTCATTCTTATTGTTGTATAACTTTACAAAAGATAAATGAATTACTCATATCCGTATATTTAGTTTTAGATTATTATGGTATATTTTATATAGAGAAATATGCATTATTTTTCAAATAGAAAATTTTTGGACTTCACTTATCCAGTAGTTCAGAAATGGCCTGCAGCATACTTGTTTAGAAGCAGGAATAACCTCCTTAGCACTCTAGCTGTAGAATGGCCTAACAGCATACTCATACCTGACAGAGTTTTGTGAGGGAGGGAATATTGCAAGGCCCCTGAGTCATCTGGAGCATGTAAATATCTGAAATGTTATCAAAGTTTCATCTGCTTCCTCCAATACTCCTCCTCTTCTTGTGACTTCTTTGTTTGTTGTACATCTAATTGCCTCTGTCTCCCTTGTTCCCATGTATCTTTTTGTCATCATTGTCACTGACTGATTTACTGTTCATAACTTCCTTTTTGAAGGTACTCACTCATGGAGAAACCATATTCTGCCATGGGTAGGGTACCTTTTGGACAAGAAGGAGAGAAGGGACAGGACTGTGGTGGAAGAGGTTCCATGTTTATATATGACTGAATGCATATTCTCAAGCTAGGAGCAGGTGGGTTTGCCAGCAGTTGCATTGGGATGTCAGGGTTTTCTGGGATGTTTCTCCCACTGTTATGCATAAGCTAACACTAAAGGGACATGTGCCAAGTATGTTGTACTGACACAGAAACACAGTCTGCACCTCACCCTCCTACTAGAAAACATTATAACTGTATAATGCCAAAATATCTAAGTATGTTAATATTTATAGATCTGTAATGGAATTCTTTTCCAGGCAGTAGTTACATATGTAATAACAGAGAAAATAAATTTCAGGACAGATATTACTTGGTGGGGTGGATTTTTTTTTTAATAGCTCAACCTATTAGGAATAGAAGCATTGACCATGAAATTGAGTTATTTATTCTTATCCCTCTCTCAAGAGAAATAAATAGTGCATGTTTATTGGAATCCTATTTAAGAAAGAACAAATTCAGACCAAAATCTTAGGTAAGGTTCATATGTTTTTGTCTGACTTTGCTAGGATTAGGTGGGGGGAAAATTGCAGTAGAGAGCAAGACCCTTGGGAAGTTGATATTTTCTATGTTGACTCCAGTATTTATGCTTCTTCTGGCACAAGCAACAGCTTTCATTCTTAATAGTAACTAGGGGCAATAGTCATCCATGGGTCCAAAAGCTCCAATGTTTTCCTGGCTTTGAAGAGCAGGCCGCTCACTAACTGAACTGTGAAGAGTTTTTGCAAAGCAGAAAAGTTGTTTGTTTTTTTTCCTCTCGACCTTTAAATAGTTCAGGTAATACGTATTACCTAAACTGATGCACAGATATTCAAATAAGAGCTGACTCTCAAACAATGCTTTTAAAAGTCCTTGGCATGCAATAATAAAAGTACTTCAGCCTTCTAAAACACTTTATTTCTGTGTTAATCTCTGTTTTAATAAGAAACTGTATGGCTCTCTTCCTTGTTGTTGGTTTAGAATTTATTGTACACATGAAAGACTGAATTTTAACTTCACAACATTATTTCTAGAAATCCTGTGCTTTGTAAGTGGGGAGTAGAAAAGAATTACATGCAAAGTGGACTTAGTACTTTCCAGTTGGTCATTCTAATCCCCCTTCATTCTGTTGACTTTCCTGTCAAATACTTTGTGGTTTGTGAAAGATTAACAGCTGTTACAGCTTGAACTCTTCCTACAGTTTGGCTGTCATCACCAGCAACAGATGACAGCTTTCCAATGTTAAACAGTTGCTGAGGTTTCTTTCCAGGGCACAATTCCTAATTCTGTAGTTTTTTTACAGAATGACTTCCATGTCACTATTTTCTAAAGGAAAGTCTCCTGCCATGTGCTAGTTTCTACTTCTTCAGGATTTGAAAGCTCATTATTTGATATCTTCCATTATTTCTTCTTTAAAACACCCAAACCAAACCAAACAACTGCTCCATCCTAAACTGCCAGGAAACTTAATGCCACATATCCTAACTGCTGGTAAATCAATGGACGTCAGCATTAAAAGGAGGTCAGATTTAAGCTCTACTCAGAATACTAACCTCCTAAGGTCTGTGAAACAAAATACGTTATGATCTTTATTCACTTTACCCTTTCTATTTTTGCCTGTTTGTTGAAGATCTGTTGCAAAACCAATCTGATGATCCACTCTTAGTATTTATATCCTTATAGACAGTGATAATTAAGAGTCCCTTGACTATGCGTGTATGTGGCAATGTTGACTTTCCTTCAAAACAAACACTAATTCAAAACAGAAAATCCCAGTCACCTGAAAAACAAATGGAAAAAAAATAGCCAAAATGATGACCTGGAATGCACTGAGCTGGGGCCATAATATATTCGTAAGTGTAACTTGAACTTTCAAAACCTTTTGAGAGGTAACTCAAAGCCACGCATTTGGAAAAATAGTAAATAAATGATTACCCAAGAGGATATATCTGTTAGTTTCTGATGGGAGAGCTTCAGCAAATAATTTAAAAAAAAAACCAACAAAGTAAAAAAAAACCACAAAAACACCTCCAAACTATCATGAAAGCAATTCCCGACGTTGGAAGCCTTGTGGGTAGGTGGAGAAGGCAGAGAATATTAACTACCTGTACTCTCATTGTCAGAAATGAAGGACAAATGCTTGGTTTAGTGAATTAATTTCCCAAGTTCCTATTTTCTGCTGAGCTGAGGCATGCATTATCTTCATACTCTAAGCACAAAGGTCCAGATAACAAGTTCCCTGCATAGTGCATGAATACCAGTAATTAGAATCCCCTCCTCAAAACACGATGTGTCCATCAAGCTACAAGTTGCTGACTTATACTGAAGTGCCTTCTTGTATTTTTAGGTGAGACTTTGAGAATGTTATGTTTCCACAAAAGTTCCTGTATGTGACATGTACTCTCTCTTACCTCAACCAAAAATAAACCTTGCATTTCTCATCACAAAGTATTCATAATTTCACTGTAAAAGACCTGTGAACTTGAACTCCACCAAAATTCTTCTATGCAGGGAACAACATATGTCTGCAAGAGAGATGTGAGAAATTTAGAAGGCAGTGGAGCAGAATCTTCTGCTCTCTGCTAATAATTGTTATTTTACCAGCTGGTTAAATTCTGTTTTGCCAAACATCTTTGGAAGTTCTGTTATTGTTGGATGTTTTAGAATAACTTGTTATATGTTTTTAATTTTAATATATCAGGCAAGGATTTAATATATCGGGCAAGGATTTATCATGTTTCTATCTTGTGGGTCACTCTTTTGTACCTTTTCTACAAATGTACCCATTGATAAACTTGGCAAACTTTATCTTAAAGGAATGTAGACTATTAATGTGTTTGGAAGGATGTCTTAGAAACTTCCTGCCTTAAATGATTGAAACAATTATTTTTTTAACATAAATGCCCAATTTATGGCTATCTAACTTGTTATCAATACAATGCCTTAATTCTTCTTTTCCTTGATGTTTAACCTGAATTGGTGTTATTAAAAATAATATTTTCTCTCAGCCTTCAAAATTAATATTTTCTTGACAAAACTATCTATTGTCAGTCTAAATTTGTCTCTTTTTAGTTTTCTGTATACTCTCCAGTGGCCTCTTATTTGTATACTTTCACCTTCTCAGTGGTCTGTTAAACAAATTTCTGGGCAGATACGTGAAAACACATAATCAATAATTTCTATCCTGTCCATATAACAGTAATATGCATTTCTCCATATAACAGTAATATGCATTTCTCCTATTAAAAAACAATTTTTGGGCCTATAAAATAACAAAAAAACCCCCAAGCAATCTTAGTATCAGATACTTTCATAATAGTATTTAGCCTTTGGAAAGACAATAATTATTTCTTTCATCATAAGTGAGTTTAGAATACTTCCCTCTAAACCAAAACCTTTCTTTTCAGCATATATGATTGAGCACTTCTAAAGTTTTGTTTGGTTGTAGTTGTTGCTATTGTTGTTGATTGTGTGAAATAATGCAACAATAAAGTTTCTCATACATCTACACACGGCATATGACTCCGGACCAATCTGAGGACTTCATTTGTTCTTGATGTTTTTAAAAATGATCAGGAGAAGGGAGAAGAGATTGGCTGCAAGTAAAGGCTGAGAGGCAGTTGCTTTATACACACTTTCAAAGTAAAATCAGAGCAGTAAAGAAAGAGTTATATAAGTGAAAGTACAGAAACTGGTGCAAACTGGCAAACTCAAAAGGCTATAAGCTGCCTATATTTGAATTTAGCTTAGAAAAGTGTGGCGATTGAGAGATGGGACGCAGCTTGATGCAAGCAAAATGTCGGTTTATTGTGTCCAGTTGTTTCCTGATATATGCTTACATTGGCTGCGTATTTTAAACTGATTGGTTCTTTTGCGCGCGGCTGCATTTGATTGGTCAGTGATGCACTGTTACACTAACAAACACCTCTTGCCTTTCAGACACAGCTCCTGAGGCCTTTCTCAGCAGGGTGCCTGGAACTTGTTTTTCTCAGTGTTGAAATTCCTGTTTTTCAGGTCCTTGTTTACCCCTTTTATGGTCATGACTTGAGCAGTACTCGGGGTCCTGCTCTTCAGGCCTTGTCCTACAGAAAAGTATTGACAGATCTGAAACAGTCTTCTTGTAGAAGTGACAGGAACAAAATATTCAGCTTGTGTCTTTGATCATGAGGAGTTGGATCTGCTGAGCTATGAGGCTCCCGGGTCCTAAATTCAAACATTCTTTTAAACTAGCCAAATTTTCCTTTTTAATTGCCAACATAGGGAAATCTGACAGAATATCTATTATATTTTTCATTCTTATAGAATGCATCATCACTATTTTCTTTTATTTATGTTTACAAACATGTACCTCCAGTACACCTGTCTTGATAGAACTCGTATAAGGATGTAATACTATTTGAGTGTTTACTAGGTGTAAACCTTTTTTTAAACTATGTTTTGCCAAAACTAATTCTCAAATTCACAAGGGCTACAACTTACTCTATTTTAATGTCACATACAGCTGACAAAATATATTAATGGCACATTTTTTTGACTACTCCATACTGCTGAATAGTATGGCTTTTTACATTTTATACAGTCCTTTATATTTAGCTATCTGAAATTTTCAGGTTGGTATATGTGATTTTGCAAGCTTTTCTATCAATTTAGGCCAAACTAACTTTGGGCTGCTGTGGTCTCACCTGCTCTCCTTCTCCAAATTAGAGCTTCCTGCACTGTATTGGTGACACAATGTAACCTTTTGTGAGGCATCTTTTATAGTTTTTTTCTAGGGTGTTTTCAGTTTCCTAAATCAGCTCCCTGCAGCTTAGTAGGAAGCTTGCAGGAAGGGGCAGCAATATGTAGCCAGTGTCTGGGCATGAAGGACAGAGCTGGCCTAAATTATCATCAAATTTCACATATTGAGAAATACTGCAGGAAATTTCTCAAGCATAATATGGGTGGGTCCGGGTGGGTGTTTCGGCACTGAAAACTAGAGCTGTGGAAGTTTGCCTTGGAGAAGAAAGTAATCTCTATTCTCACATATTGCCTTTTGAATTGAACTTTGAACTTGGCAAACCGTTCTTACGGGAACTTGCTCTTAGACTTTGGGATTTCTGAACACTTATTATCACACAATGTGAAGAGAGGAGGAATGGAAAGTGATCATACTAATTAAAAAAGATGAAATTATATTTTCTGGGAACCCTTATTAAGCTATCTTCAGACTCTAATGCTTTTATTTTTGAGTCTGTGAGTGTCACAGTACAAGAAACTGTTCCCAGGAGATTTTGTTCCTAAAGAGATCCTGAGGGAATCAGTGATAGGAATATCATGAGAGCAGCTGTTCTTAAAACATGACTGTTACCATATTGGGTTCAAACAGAAGTGTCATTTTCTAGTTCTGACTCCAACAGAAACAAAATATGACATTTTTATATGTGAACCTGATTGTGACAGGTTAATTTTCAAGACTGTTATTTTTATACAATTGCCACAAACCACCACTCTAGAACATTTAATGAGAAACAAATATAAATTAATTATTACTTTTATGCAAGTAACACTAATTTGGCAGTCTGAAACCCTGACCCTGTGCAAGCAAAGCTGTTCACATCATTCCATAAGGTTGCATATGTTACTATTGGCAAGAAATTTGGCATTCAGCTTCTTGACCCCCACACTTCTTGACTGATGCAGTAACATTTTCCTTTACCATGCTTTTGAAGAAAAGAATATTCAGGATAAAGGAAGAAAGTACTCAGGAATTCAGAAGAAAAGGAACATTTCAAGGAAAGGAATTGAGGATAATGAATGATTCAACATTTCTATTCATGGCATTGTCTCTAGAACTTTGGCTTTTTATCTGTATGCATGGATATATGGAGAGCATCATTTAGACTGAGGAGCTTTCAAGACTGCCTGGAGATGCTGACTCCCCTTTTTTGATGACATCATCTTCAGCTCCTTTAAGAAATGATTAATGGCCAAAATAACTTTTCATTAGATCTAGGGCATGGTTTCAGGAGAAGAAGAAAAATATACTCAGGAAACACAGTGTTTAATCACACAAAGACAAAAATCCAATTCCTGCAAGCATGTGTGTCCATTTCTTCAGATCTTTGGGTGGAAACTAGAAAGATCTTCAGCTTTCCTTCGGAGTGTCATGGTTTAAGCCCAGTGTGTAACTGAGCACCACAATGCCCCAAAAAAGGGGCTAGTCAAAATAAGGACTGGGAGGGCTTCTCAACACTTGAAAAGGTCATGAGCAAAAGACACTCTTCATAAGGAGAAAAAGACAAAACAATTTTAATTTGTTACCAACATCAGAGTAGAACAATGGGAGATAAAACCAGATCTTAAAGTCAAAACACCTTCCCTTATTAAGTCAAAACACCCCTCCCTTATTCCCGGGCTCAGCTTTGTTCCCGGTTTCTTCACCTCCCCCCTACCCTGTGCCCTGAGGCTCAGGGGGATGGGAGTTGGGGCTGCAGTCGGTTTTTGCACCATGTGCTCCTCAGGAGTAGGAGGACTCTGCCCAGCCTCTCTCTCTGCTTTCATGTGCTGCTTTCCACAGGAGAAAAAGTCCTCAAAAGTCCAATACGGGTCTGCCCACAGCTGCAGTTTCCCTCATGCACAAAACTGCTTCAGCCTAAGTCACAAAACTCCAATCTGGGTCTGCCCATGATCACAGTTCCCTCACACACGAACTGCTCCAGCACACACTGCCTGGAGTCATGGCTTCTTCAGGGGCAGCCACCTGCTCATGTGGCCTTGCCCCACCGGTGAACTCTATGGGCTGCAGGCCAGTCGACCTGTCTCTCGCCACAGGTTGCAGGGTGAAAACTCAGCTCTGTGCTTTTCCTATCCCCCCTCTCCTTTCTTTCCTTCAACTGACCTTGGTGTTCTTCAAAGTTGTTCTCCTCAGGCCCCGCTCCTCTCTGCTGCAGGTCTCTTCTGATGGTTCTGAAGACTTCCTGGCTCGCTCTCTTTTCGGGCTGGAGCTGCAGCGGGGCTTAAGCTTAAGTTGGGGTCTGTCCGTCCCACCCTGGCTGGGCAGGGCCAGGGCCATGCCACCCGCACCTGGAGCCACGCTGATCAAGGCCGGTGCCAAATAGAGAACGAGCATGTGCCCTGCACCCCCCTTAAATACATGAATTTTCAGGAACACTGATTGGCTTGGCCCTGTTCAGAGGTGTCTGACAGAGGAAAAGGGGGAGCTTTTCAGTTAGCTCCTTAAAGGGCTCTCTCCATAGCCCTTTCCCCATTACCAAAGACATGAACAAAAACTCCTCACAGAAAACCCAATACACAGAGACAGGAAATTGGCAATCTTGGTGCCCTTCTTGGCAGCAAGCTTTGTGGTCAGTAACTTGAAAAAATGATATGAGATTGTAAGAAATCTCTATTTGTTTCCAAAACATAAGAAAAAATAGATGGCTCTTCGTTATCATTTTATTGTTTTAAGAATAAAATTGTTGAATACTTGCACTGTGGAAAAAAATTGAATCTACCAAATTGCATTGAAACAAGAGTAACTTTGCAGTTCCTCTGGGGCAGGAGTTCTGGATCTCTCCTAGGACATTTTTCTGTTAGTGACATCTTTACTGTTCTGAGAATGTGAACAGATTCACTTTTAAAGAAGGCATATGTGTGGTTTTTTCTTTAAGTTTTTCTTCTTCGGGACTAGACTGTATCATTTACCCACTGTTTCAAGCAAAGTTCAATGCAGAACAGCAGAATCTTTTTCTGGCAGTAAACAGCAAGTAGAGTGACACACTTGCAGTGAAACTAAATGGTGCTTTTTTTGAGTGTTCAGTAGAATCAACCACTTCACAGGTGAACATTGAAAGAGAGGGACATCATAGCAATGCCTTCTGCCATCACCAATCCTTCCACTGCTAGAGAAACATGCCCTCTGTAGATGTGCTGTGCAGCTATGGCAAAGCGCCTGCCTACCAGCCTGTCCTCCCTCTACAGATGATGAGCTGTCAGACTATGAACACCACTGGAAAAAAAATGCAAGGATTAAGAAAAGTATCAGCATCACATGGTACAGATTTTCTACTTAATTACTTGCTTATGTTTCTGACCTACAGAGTGTTGAATGTTACTGTTCAAGCAGTGGGTTAAAAAGTGGAATTATAAGGCTGGGATTCTACAGATGCCTGTGCTTGTGCCAAGCTGAAGAGATTCTTTGCACAGATGTCGGCATACAGCCATGTGGTGCTTACTGAAAGCCACAGTCTGAGGCTTTGATCAGAGAATTTGTTGTGCACTGTACACTTGCTGAGCCTGCATGGAATCCTACAGCTGATATCAATGTTTGGAGACTTTAACAAGAAGGGAAAAAAAAATGTTTACAGGATTTTTTTACTCTCTCCTTCCAGCATCTGTATTTCTGTCATGAAACATACTACGTGAGTGGGCATGTGTAGTAACAAATAAATAAGAATGCATAGTAAGGCAGATACACTTTACTGGCAATAACCTTAAGCAAACTGTTGTACATTTTTCTTATACCTTTTATTCCCCTTTTTGTACTTAAGGATGCATTTATTCTATACTTTCTGTTGTCTGATCACAAAGAGGTGACTAGTGCTTAGCTGTCACACAATACAACTCCTGTCTCCACTGGATAAACTTTTAACTTTCTTACTGGGGTTGTTATATTACCATTAAACTGTCCCATTTCCTTTTCCTGGAGATTTTATTACCTATGCAATTGGTGTGCTTTCCATTACACCTGTAAATACAGAACGATATCTCTAGACAACTTCATCTGCAGTTTTTACAAATCTCCTCTGCTCAAGCCTCTACAGACTGCACAGGTTTTGCATTCAGTGTAAGATATGCAGGAAAACCTGGTGAAGACAGAAATTGCCATTAGGGACATTCTAAGTAAGGAAAAATGTACATCAGTTTCTAAAGAAATTCCCTATGTAAGAAACGTGAAAATGGTACTGAGTATACTCATGAAGACAAGCAGACAGTGGTTGGGAACAGGCAAACAGAATGTCTAAGAAGGTAGCAGCATCATAACTTTATTCTTCATTCAATTGCATGTCCCATTCCACCTCTCTGAGGAAGTACAATGTTCTGGATAGTAACAGTGAGGAAAAGACAAGGACAATGCCAGAACAATGTATGCAGGTTTCACTTCAGGTTGACCATAACAAGCATTGAGCTTATGTTTTCTTAGGAAAGTGCAACAGAAACATCTGTAAACAGCTTGTTTTTGTGTTGCACCATTGCCAAGGGATGCAAAATCAGTAGTAGCTGCCCACGCAGATTCTTATAATGAACTCCTTTGTCACAAGCAAGACTCACCAGATTTATTCCAGCATTAGATGAATCGTTATGAGAAGTGCTCTGAAGGGAGCAATGGAAGCAAGCTGAGCTGAGCTTTCTCATAGCCAAGATGTCATATAATCCTTCCGACAGCCTCACCAGAGAATGTTTTAAAACTTGCTGGGCCTTCTCTCCTCCTTCCTGCTGCTAGAGGCTGTCCTGAAATCTCACCAGCTAGAAGTGGTGTGACTCCCAGCCGTGGTATTTTCCTAAGCAGACTACAGCAGATGGTCCTGGGACAGCAGCAACTTTTAGCTTATGCCTTTTTCTTGGTGGTGCGAACTCAGCCTTTTCATTTACAGCTAACAACTCTACGCTGAAGACTCACCATCTTCTTTCTGGTAATCAAAAAACTGTTTAGGACCCTGCTATAAAATACACTTCGAGCCTCTCACTTGGAGATTTTCCCTGTACACCTTCCATCATGATTTACAGGATAGCCTACATGAGCCATGCAGCTGAGTGACAGCCTGCTGATCTCCTGCCATGCCTCCTCACACCCCAGGTGCAGCTCTCCTTCCTATAAACACTTTGAAGTTGTTGTTTCTGACATTCTATACTAAAATATTTATTTTCAATGAAAGCAAGCTCAGCACTGTTTCTGCAGAACTCTTGCACTAGCAGCTGCCTTGTTGCAGCAATGAGTTTTGAGAGCTGAACTTAGTTGCCAAATATTGGCTGTCTTTATATTCTTCTGTCCACAGTTCCAGCTAGATGAATACTTTCCTATTGTTATTGATGCATCTTGAAGACATAGCTGAGGTGTGCAGTCAACCAGCAAATTAAAACAATGTTTTAATGTTACAATGTTACAGAAAATAACTGTATTTGCGTGTTTATTTGTTAAGAGACACACTTTTTTTCTCCAACATAAATTTTCTTTTAGAATATGGTTCTACTGGCTTGCTGAGTTTCTTGCTATTTTTTATTGCTATTTTCTGTTGGGTAGTATTCCCTGGCTTATTGATATTCCCAAGAGCCCTAATGTCTATCTAGAATCCCTTCTAATTAAGCAATGAGAGGTTGAAAATCTGAGAAGAAAAGAGTGTCTTTAATTTTTTTCTGCTAGCCTGACATAACAGATAAAGGTTGTATCACCGAAAGGCAAAAAACTGCTTCAAAGAGAGTAAGACATCAAGCCAGAAGGGCTACCAAGGGAGCAGGTACATAACTATGATGCTTGTTAAAAAGAGGTAGAAAATACTGATGCATTAACTCTTCCTCAGGGCAGCTGTCCAAAGATGAAGCAAAAATCTTGTTCATTACTAGGTTGTACATGTGTTAGAATGACAGGAAGAGGGGGTTGAAGAAATAAGTGGACTGAATTGGAGTGAACATTTCAATGAGGTACAACATGCAGGTAGGCAGGGAGGCCACCCTGAGCAGGAGGTGCAGCAGAATAGTTTCTATGGCTCTCTCTGTGTGACAGCTCCATAACACTCAAAGCCATTAGCCAGTCATCAAAACATCCAAAAATAACAGAAAGAAAACAAAATTTCATGTAGAGTGTAGTAGCATGAATGAGTTCTCTCCAAAGCATTTGCATCCAAATACATTCTTCACAGGATAATAAGATCATAGGAAAATTCAGATTGGAGGAGCCCTATGGAGGTCTCCAGTCCAAAGCACAAGGCTTTTTGTATTTAAGTCCTGAAAACCTCCACAGATCACAGAATCACAGAATCACAGAAC
>NW_010206410.1:0-2976 GCF_000695765.1 Mesitornis unicolor | reverse complement strand
CCCACCCAAGTGTTGGGTTCCTCATCACCCCCTGGGGTTCCTCAAGCATTGGGTCCCTCATCTCCCAATCATTGGGTTCCTCATCACTCATTGGGCTTCCTCATCACCCCTTGGGGTTCCTCATCCCCCAAGTCTTGGGTTCCTCACATTGGGTTCCTCACCACCGCAAATGTTGGGTTCCTCACCACCCCTTGGGGTTCCTCACGTTGGGTTCCTCCCCACCCAAGTGTTGGGTTCCTCATCACCCCCTGGGGTTCCTCAAGCATTGGGTCCCTCATCTCCCAATCATTGGGTTCCTCATCACTCATTGGGCTTCCTCATCACCCCTTGGGGTTCCTCATCCCCCAAGTCTTGGGTTCCTCACATTGGGTTCCTCACCACCGCAAATGTTGGGTTCCTCACCACCCCTTGGGGTTCCTCAAAACCTCTTGGGGTTCCTCTTCACCCAAGTGTTGGGTTCCTCATCACCCGTTGGGGTTTCTCATTGCATCTTGGGGTTCTTCACCACCCAAGCATTGGGTTCCGGTTTCCTCTTCACCCATTGCATTCCTCATCACCCCAACCATTGGGTTCCTCACCACCCCTTGGGGTTCCTCAAAAACCTCTTGGGGTTCCTCATCCCCCAAGTCTTGGGTTCCTCATTACCCCAAGCGTTGGGTTCCTCATCACCCCTTGGGGTTCCTCAAAAACCTCTTGGGGTTCCTCATCCCCCAAGTCCTGCGTTCCTCAAGCACTGGGTTCCTCATTACCCCAAGCATTGGGTTCCTCACATTGGGTTCCTCACCACTTCAAATGTTGGGTTTCTCATCACCCCTTGGGGTTCCTCAAAACCTCTTGGGGTTCCTCTTCACCCAAGTGTTGGGTTCCTCATCACCCCAACCATTGGGTTCCTCACCACCCCTTGGGGTTCCTCACCACCCAAGCACTGGGCTCCTCACATTGGGTTCCTCCTCACCCAAGCGCTGGGTTCCTCATCACCCATTGAGGTTCCCCACCCCACAAGTCTTGGGTTCCTCACGTTGGGTTCCTCACCCCCTACCCCATCCAGGCAGCAGCCCCGGGAGTCCTGCCCCACGGTGGGGGTCCCCATGGAGCCCCCCCACCCCACCCCACCTGCGAGACCAGGCGCTGGTTCTCGTTCAGCCACGTCTCCCTCATCACGGCCTTGTGGTCGAAGCGCTGGGCCAGCAGCTCCAGCTTCTCCTGCCGGATCAACTCGTTGCGCAGCGACACCTCCCGCTCGTGCTCCGCCTTCTCCAGGCAGGTCCACGCCTGCAGGGTGGGACACGGGGCTCAACCAAGGGGTCCCCCAACCTTTCTAGGGGTCCCTCAACATGGAGAGGTCCTCCCCGTCCCACCTTATTGATGTCAGAGATGCTCTTGCCCTCGCTGGGGACGTAGAGCTTGCGGTTGTAGGCCCGTAGCTTGCTCTGGATGGTGAAGAGCAGCACCTCCAGGTTCCCCTTCTCCTGGAACCTGCGGGGTGGTGACACGGGGTCAAGATACGGCCACCACGGTGCGTCCTCCCCCCATGGTTGTCCACCCCAGCAGGTCCTCACTTGACGGGTTTCTCCAGGGTGCAGAAGGCGGTGAAGGCCTGGAGCTGCTGCTGGACCCCGGTCAAGGAGTTGGCGAACTTCTGGTTGCTGATGATGGTGATGGTGTGGTGGATCCAGGCCAGCAGCTCGGCCGCCAGCGCCTCGTAGCGCTCGATGATGGCCTCGATCTCCATGGCCTGGTCCAGAACCTGGTGGGAGAGGTGTGGGTCACCATGGGGCACCCCATGGGGCACAGGACACCTCCATGGAGCAAAGTTTGGGACATCTCTGTGGAGCAAAGTTGGGGCACCTCATGGATCAAAGGATGGGACATCCCATGGAGCAAAGTTTGGGACATCCCATGGACCAAGGGACACCTCCATGGAGCCATGGATGGGACATCCCATGGGGCAAACTTTGGGACATCTCCATGGAGTAAAGGCCACCTCATGGAGCAAGGATGGGACATCCCATGGGGCAAAGGTTCGGACATCCCATGAAGCCAAGTTTGGGACATCCCATGGACCAAGAGACACCTCCATGGAGCCAGGGATGGGACATCCCATGGGGCAAAGTTTGGGACATCCCATGTACCAAGGGACACCTCCATGGAGCCAGGGATGGGACATCCCATGAGGCAAAGGATGGGACATCCCATGGAGTAAAGGCCACCTCCATGGAGCAAGGATGGGACATCCTAGGGAGCAAAGTTTGGGACATCTCCATGGAGCCATGGATGGGACATCCCATGGAAAAAAGGTTGGGACATCCCATGGACCAAAGGACACCTCCATGGAGCCAGGGATGGGACATCCCATGGGGCAAAGGACACCTCCATGGAGCAAAGTTTGAGACATCTCTGTGGAGCAAAGTTGGGGCACCTCATGGAGCAAGGATGGGACATCCCGTGGGGCAAAGGTTGGGACATCCCATGGAGTAAAGGCCACCTCATGGAGCAAGGATGGGACATCCCATGTATCAAAGTTTGGGACATCCCATGGACCAAAGGACACCTCCATGGAGCCAGGGATGGGACATTCCATGGAGCAAGGTTGGGACATCCCACGGGGCAAACTTCGGGACATCCCATGGCCCGAAGGATGGGGCACCCCATGGCGTGGACCCACCTTCCCGATGCGCTTCCCCTCCACGGCCAAGGCCTTCATCTTGGAGAAGTAGTGGTAGAAGGACACCACGTAGGTGATGATGGACTTCTCGTCGGGGTCCTCCATGTTGACATCTGTCGGGGGGGGGGTCGTGAAGCATCAGTCCCCAACCCCACCCCAAAAATCCCCCTGACCACCACCAAACCCAACCCCATGTTGCTCCCCTTGCCCTTGAGAGCCCCAAAACCCCTTGGAGGTGGCAAACGAAGCCGGGAGGAATTAATAGGGTGGGTGGACACCCCACCCCACGTGGATGGATGGACAGACAGACC
>NW_010206409.1:6118-7041 GCF_000695765.1 Mesitornis unicolor | reverse complement strand
AGCCTCCAAGAAAGGGGGAGGATAAAGCAGCCTCCTGTCCCCCCTCAAAGGCACCCCATGGCCCCCTTCCCCGCTCTGGGCCCCTCCAGTTTATATCCCTGTGATGGATAAACCTGGGAACAGCCCCCCCACACCCCCAGCAGTGACTCCTGCCCGCCACCCCAGGGGCAGCAGCACTAATCGCCCTGGGGCTGATTGCAATGTGGCACAGCCCAGAGCACTGCTGTGGTCCCTGCCTCAGTTTCCCCTTGGCTGATATTTTTGCAGGAGAAGAGCATTCATGGTATATTTTTTCGCATTCATGGTATATTTTAGCATTCATGGTATATTTTTGCAGCTGTGAGAGCTTATCCAGCAGCAAACCAGCAGCTCAATGCTAACACTGTCCCCATTTCATGCACTGGCACAGCCTGGGGCATCCCCAAGCCCGGGCGAGTGGTGGCCCCGGGCACCCCATGGCCAGGAGATAAATCCTCATGGGTGCCAACCTGTCTCATCCCTGGGCCAGTGGCCAGGCAGGAGGTGCCAGCACTGCCAGAGGTGCTAATGAGGCCGAAAATTAGGCATTGAATCAGGACGTGTCTCTCTGCCATGCCAGGTGCTGGCAGGGACACCAGGGATGTCCCCTCCACCCACATCCCCAGAGCCCATCTCAGGGCTGGCAAGCTGAGAACGAGAGGCGAGGAAAAGATAAAAAAAACCACCCCAGACACCAGTTTTCTTTACAAAATTCAAATCCGTGACAATTATATACAAAAGAAGGAAGATACAAAACGTGCGGGATCGTCCCGTTTGCACCCGTATAGAAAAGTGTCCCGTGCTGGAGCAGGCGCCGGCTCGTGAGGCTGCCGGCCCCCGCAGCGCATCCCCCCCATCCCGAGTCCCGTCGCCGGACATCCTGCGCCCCCGGCGTTGCTCCCCCG
>NW_010206409.1:3100-5999 GCF_000695765.1 Mesitornis unicolor | reverse complement strand
GCCCCTCTTACCCATCACTGCCCTCTCGGGCGCTGCATCCTCCTCCACCTCTTCTTCCTCCCCATCAAAGTACTCCTCATCTTCCTCGGCTGCAAATGGGAACCCAGACGTCACCGCGGGGCCACCGGGAAGCACATTGGGTGCCACCAGGTTGGTAAAGGGACATCGGGGGGATCAGAGGCTGAATTACCGGCGTCGAAGTCCAGGACGCGGATGGCCTCGGCGAGGTGGTCCAGGCTCACCGAGAAGGCGTCCATGCTCTCGTAGCCCTGCTCGATCTTCTCCAGCCTCCCACCCTTGGAGGCCTCCACGATCCTGGGCAGGGAGAGCATGGCCATGTCCCCCCTGTCCCTTCACAGAGCTGGGGGACCGTGGGGCTTAGGGCATCCCCACGCCCACCACCTGGGCCCCCCATGGCCAAATTTTCCCCAATTTGGGCACTTACGTGTTAATGAGCTGCTTGGCGTTCTGCGGGGAGGAAGAGGAGAGGTGAGCAGAGCCGTGTGGCAGTGCCGGGATGTCCCCAAGCCTGTGGGACCCCATGCAGGCACTGACAGGGCAGGGAGGGAAGGTTTGGGGGTCTCACCATGAGGAAGGAGGCTCCCCTGGTCTCCTCCATGGCCTGGATGGCTGTCTCCACCAGCCGGCTCGACTTCTCCAACTGCTCCCGGTACTGGCGGATGAGGCCCTGGACAAAGCCGGTCTTGTCGCCCTGCTCGCGGGTGATGCGCTCCAGCAGCTCCCCCTTCTTCTCCTCCAGCAGCGCCGTTACCGCGTCAAAGCGAGCGCACAGCTCCCGCTTGGCCGCTTCGCTGTTCTCCTGTGGGGGACGAGGAGCAGGGGATGTCACCTCTGTGTCCCCCAGCACCGGGGGATCTTCCAGCTCCATCCCAAATAGTTTCACCCCTGGGTTTTGGAGGGGTCCTATTTCCCCTTTCCTCACCTCGGTGCTCCGGCATGAGTCCTCCAGCTGGGAGATGATGGTCTGGATGCGGTCGTTGCCCGCCACCAGCATGGAGATGCAGTTGTTCAGCTCGGTCTGGGCAGGGGTGGATGGACAGAAACAGTTTGAACCCCGATGGAAACGGGGACATCTCCCCTCCCAGTGTGGGGACAGCCTCGGCATTGTCTGGCCCCAGCTCTGCTCCCCCCTACGTCCCCCACAAGCCACGACCACTCTAAATATAGGCTGTCTCCTGGAAGAAGTCACCCGGGGGTTATTAATACCCTGTCAGCGGGTCCCGGTGCTATTTGTGGCCATCCCAGCTCAGCACATCGCCCCGGGACCAGCCGTGTCCCCCGCAGCCCCCCCTCATGTCCCCCATATGTCACCTTCTGGCCCTGGAAGACGGTTTGCAGAGGGGCCACCTCACAGTCCTTATGGGCACCGAAGACTTTGCACATGGAGCAAGTGGGGACCTCGCAGGTGACGCAGTAGATGTTGATGCGCTCGTCCTCGTGCTCCTTGCACATGGGGTGCTCCCCTTTCTTCAGTGGCCTGCTGGAGAGGGTGGCATGTCATCAGTGACGTCCCCATCGTGGTGACATCTCCATCATGGGGACATCCCCATCCCCGTCATGGTGACATCCCCATTGGGGTGACATCCCCATCATGGTGCCATCCCCATCATGGGGACGTCCCCGTCATGGTGACACCCCTATCATGGTGACATCCCCACTGGGGTGACGTCCCCATTGCACTGATATCCCTGCTGTGATGATGTCCCCGTTGCAGCATTGTCCCCATCGCAGTGACGTCCCCACCGATGCTGCACAGCCACCCGTGACTGGGTCCCCCGGTGTCACCCCACACTTGCTCCTCTGGGAGGCCCCGACGTCTGGGCCTCTGTAAGCCTCAAGACCAGTAAATCCCAATTTAAACCAGTGCGGCACTGAGCATGGCAGCCGTTGGCACTCCAGGGACACTGCACAAGCACCTAAATTTAGCCCTGGGCTGTTGGCATTTATTGTTGTCACCCAACGGTGTGACAGGGGCTGGGGCACCCAGAAACACTCGGAGGGTCCCAGATGGGGGCTGCAGCCAATTGTCCCCTCTGTGATACAGGGGACGTGGGGACAAGCCAAGCCACTGAAGTGAACCCAGCCCCCTGCGTCCCCCCCGGGGCTGCAGACACCTGCCACGTGCCATCTGGGCTGTTGGCATTTATTGTTGTCACCCAACGGTGTGACAGGGGCTGGGGCACCCAGAAACACTCGGAGGGTCCCAGATGGGGGCTGCAGCCAATTGTCCCCTCTGTGATACAGGGGACGTGGGGACAAGCCAAGCCACTGAAGTGAACCCAGCCCCCTGCGTCCCCCCCGGGGCTGCAGACACCTGCCACGTGCCATCGTCCCTCCGTGGCTCTCAAACAAAATTTACAGCGGTGCAGGGAATTTGGCCAGGGCCTCAGCTCTGATAAGCTGTGACCCCCCGAATGTCCCCCCGCAGCTGCATGCTTTTCCCAAGTGGGTCGTGTCCACCCCACAACTGTCCCCCTGTTCCTTATCAGCCACCAGCGCCCACCGTCACAAGCAGAGCCTGGATTTGTCCCCAACACCTCTTATCTACAACAAAAGCTCCAGCAGCAGAGCATGGGGTGAGGCAGGACCTGCCCACTGCCACCACCCCCCTGGGGACCTGCTGTCCCCCTGAGTCACCCAGAGACCCAAACGCCTGTGGCTGGGGTGGGGATTTGGATTGGGGGAGGAAGATTTGAGTCAGAGGAGGAAGATTTGAGTCAGAGGGGGAAGATTTGGGTCAGGGGAGTAAGATCTGGATCGGGGACCATTGAGCCAGCAGAAAACCTCCCCAATTTCTTGCCTGGCTGCCATCTCCTATGGGTTCAATGATGGTGCTGGGGCTTGGGAGGTGGACGTCGCCACATCCCCATGTCCCCTT
>NW_010206409.1:2703-2951 GCF_000695765.1 Mesitornis unicolor | reverse complement strand
GTGGCGGCACGAGGGGCACCGGAACCGGCCCCCCGAAATCACACTGCCCCGGCTCTGCCAGTACGGGTTGGCAGCCTGGGAAGGGGGAGATGCACATTGGAGGGGGTCCATGAGCATCCCCACAGCACCGCAAGCATCTCCACAGCCCCATGAGCATCCCCACAGCCCCACGGACATCCCAGTGACCTGCAGCCCAGACAGGGGGTAGGAAAAGGGGCGCGGGGACCCCCTCTCACCTGGAAGATGTC
>NW_010206409.1:2343-2605 GCF_000695765.1 Mesitornis unicolor | reverse complement strand
CCATCCTGCAAGATGCCGGCTTGGAAATCCATCGGCACAATGGTGCGCTCCTCTCACCCGCTCTTGGCTGCCGGCAGCAGCCCTGGTCCCGCTATTTATAAGTCGCTTCTCGGTCACGAGGAGCTGAATCGCGGCGCGGGGTCGGGTGTCCGGGGAAGGAGCAGCACCTGTCACACGGGACTGAGCCATCGGGATGCCGGTGGCGGCAGTAAACAAGCTGGGGACAGGCTGTCCGCAAGGCCTTGCCTGCCCGGGCCGCGGG
>NW_010206409.1:0-2314 GCF_000695765.1 Mesitornis unicolor | reverse complement strand
GGCCAGGATTCCCCCCAGGGCCAAGTGGCTGCACAATTCAAGGGGCATTGGCCAGGTCCTCGGGCTGGACCCCACAATGGCATCAGGGTGGAGGTGTGGAGAGGCAAAAACCAGCACCACGGTCACTCAGACGTTGTGGTGGTAACAGGAGCCAGGCAGCGGGGGGTGGCTTTAATGAGCATCTCCATTTGCACCCCCAATATATGGCCTCTGAAGTGCAAACACAATCCTCATCAGCGGGTCCCCAGGCTGTCCCTAAGCAGCACTGGGGTGACACAGCCCCCATGCCCTGCACAGACACCAGAGTCCCCCCTCCCCAGAGGTTTTGGGGGCTCTTCTGTACTCCCAGCTACAGGGTGGGTGCAAGGACTGCTCTCCATGTTGGCGTGCACGGCCGTGCCCCAGCCTGCCCCTGCGCTTGGTTGCAAAACCTGACCCAGAAATTGCTTTGAGGGGGGAGCAGTGGCCGAGAATGGCTCCCTGAGACCTGCACCCGAAACAGAAAACAGGGTCCCGGCTGGCGCAGTGATAAACAGGGTGTCGTGCCAAACACCAGCGCCCGGCCGCAGGGAGACCTGCAAATCCCGGCAGCTGCAGGAGAGAGGTAATTATAGCACCGTCACCCATGGGTCACACTGTGGAGGGACGGGGTAGGGTGGGACGGAGCCGCTGCACCCACAGAGGCTGTGGGCAGGAGGGGGTGGGTGCTGGGGTGCAGGGGTGGACAAGGACGGGAGTGTGGGGGTACATGGGTGCATGAGTTCATGGGTAAATGGGTGCACAAATGCAGGGGTGCATGGGTGCACAGGTAAATGGGTATACAGAGTGCATGGGTACATGAGTAAATAAGTGCACAAGCACATGGGTAAATGGGTGCACAAGTCCAGGGATATACGGGTGCATGGGTACATGGGTGCATAGTGGACAAGGACGGGAGTGTGGGGGTACATGGGTGCATGAGTTCATGGGTAAATGGGTGCACAAATGCAGGGGTGCATGGGTGCACAGGTAAATGGGTATACAGAGTGCATGGGTACATGAGTAAATAAGTGCACAAGCACATGGGTAAATGGGTGCACAAGTCCAGGGATATACAGGTGCACGGGTACATGGGTGCATGAGTGCACAAGCACATGGGTGCATGGGTATCTGGGTGCATGGGTAAATGGGTGCACAAATGCAGGGGTACATGGGTGCAACAGCACATGGGTGCACAAGTGCATGGGTTCACGGGTGCACAAGTCCAGGGGGTATAGGGGTGCAGGGGTACATGTGTCCACATGTACATGGATATAAAGGTGTATTGATGCATTGGTACATGGGTGCATGAGTTCATGAGTAAATGGGTGCACAAATGCAGGGATGCATGGGTGCACAGGTAAATGAGTATACAGAGTGCACGGGTACATGGGTAAATGAGTGCACAAACACATGGGTAAAAAGGGGTGCACAAGTCCAGGGATATATGGTTGCATGGGTACATGGGTGCATGGGTACCTAGGTGCATGGGTAAATGGGTGCACAAATGCAGGGGTACATGGGTGCACAAGTGCATGGGTTCATGGGTACACAGGGTGCATGAGTGCACAAGTCCAGGGGTATAGGGGTGCAGGGGTACATGGGTCCACAGGTACATGGATATAAGGGTGTAGGGATGCATTGGTACATGAGTGCATGGGGACATGGGTGCACTGGCCCCATTTTCACCACAGCCAGCCCCCGCCAGGGCAGGGCAGGGCAGCGCCCGCAGCTGTTTTGGGTGCTCCTTCCGGACAGGCTCACATGTCGACCAAGTGACCGTACTGGGACCGGCCAAGCACATCTTGCAAAATTGTCCCCATTTTGGCACTTGGGGCTCTTCCAGGAAGGACCTGGCACGGCAGCGGGGCCAGCTGAGTGCTCAGGAGGGCAGTGCGGGGGCGGCCACCCACCAGAGCCAGGAGTTGGGCACCCACACGTGCACCCATCCCCATGGGGGTGGCATTGATTTAATTAATTGCTTCGGGGCTCGATTAAGGGGATTCACAGGAATGGAGGGGTTGTAATGCCCTAAGCAGCTTTCAGAACCCACAAGTGTCAGCCCCTAATTGGCTTGGGGCAGCTTAAGCAAGGCCCTGGGGCGTTAATTACCACTGGGCTTGTTCTAATTAACTGAGGAGAGGTGTGAAAGCGTGTCAC
Source organism: Mesitornis unicolor (assembly GCF_000695765.1). Classification (NCBI taxonomy): domain Eukaryota; kingdom Metazoa; phylum Chordata; class Aves; order Mesitornithiformes; family Mesitornithidae; genus Mesitornis; species Mesitornis unicolor. The sequence continues at coordinate 136 of NW_010206409.1, read as the reverse complement.
TGTGATGGGAGTGGATCTGAACAGCCTCTGCTTGGTCCATGCACGGCTCCGGCCCTGGCTTCTCCCAAAACGGCTGTGATGGCCCTAGGGGTAGAGGGGAGCCCTGCACCCCCCAACTCCTGTGCACGGGGGGGCA
>NW_010206408.1:306612-315356 GCF_000695765.1 Mesitornis unicolor | reverse complement strand
ATTTATATATATATATATAAATTCTGCACAATGCTCTTCTGCCTGCACTGCCATGCAAACAAATTCTGGAAGATTAATAAATAAATATATCTGATTGTGTTTTCTCTGCCAGATCTCAGAGCTCACAAGGGAAAACCACCCTGAAAACGCCTACACAATTAGTGCAATGGCACAATGGCACCCTCTGTTGCCCTGCGTCCCTCCTTCCCTGGCTGCTCCCACATGGATCTATGAACTCCTAAAAGCATCTGTGCACCATCTTCTCCAAACCTGACCTCTTCCTGCCCAACTTCCTTGTTTGTTTGCAGTTATCCTCTGTTATTTCCCATCGTAATAAAATCCAATTTGTTCTCCGAGTCTGTATTGGGTGGAGATAGCAAACTCTGATTTTAACGAGCAAGAGGAAGCTTTGAGAGCCTGGATTGCCACACTCATTTCAGGAATTTCTGTCCCCGTTTTGTCCCCCCTAACACAGCTAATGACAGCTTCTTGCGACAGTTGTATTAAACACTGAGCTCAGTCCTGCAAAATAGTGATCATTTCTGGGAGATGCTGTGTGAGACAGAGCGCTCAGCATTTCCTGGAAAGTGATTAGTCCTAATGAGATTGGGTTGTCCGACTCTCATGCCACTAATTAAATCACAACTTTTCTTTCTTTCAGTTAAACAAAAGTTTGATTCATGAATTAAAATACATAGCGAATCTGATTTTGACTCTGATCCTCTGTGTGTTCATAATTAAACAACCGGCTCCTTTTATGAATTGAAACAAAAACTCCTTCTGGGGCATGGTCAGTTTTCACTCCTAATCATGTTCACATACATCCATGTGATTACACTTCAATTGCTCATTAATACAGGCAGACTTAATGGGATGACACATAACTACCTTGTTCTTGCCGGACTTCCCTAATGATGACATTTTTAACTGTAAGGATACCAGACATTTCTCAGACTCAATCAACTTTGTCTGTCCTTTACTCTCCCATACTCTGCCATGCTGTTAAGAATAATAAAACTATCTGTCTTGCTGTAATGTTGGAATTATTAGGGACTGATTTTCCTGTGATGGCATAAGAACAATTAGATATATATACTTTCCATTGCTACTTATATGACTGGGTCTATTTTCCCCATGTGAGGTCTGAAAAAATTATCAAATGCTTTATATAGAACTGATCACTTAGAAATGATCACTCAGAAGTCATCAGTTGTTGTAAACATCAACAGATTTTCACAAAACCCCATGTTTTTTCAGTACTGGGGTTTTTTTAGAAAAAATATTTGACTGAAAAAAATCTTCAAATATATAGAAAGGGAGGTGAAGAGAAATAAAGGAAGAATGCAAAAAGCTGACATAAATGTCAGTATAAAGATGTATTCCAATACATCTATTTGATAAATACAAATGGTCTCTGAGTATACTTAAATAAAATTAAAACTGATTTGGAGATCTTGGACAGAATAGCTGTTCTGTTTTAAGCAGCCTCACCTATTGTGCCAGTCACTCACTCAGGCTTGGATTTTGCATGTACATAGTAATTTTTCAGAATCTATGCCACATTTACTTGCTTTGATACCAAAAAGATGTTATCAAGAACTCAAACTGAGTTTTATCCTAGGCTTCGTAAAAACAACCATGTTTGACAGTTGTGGGAAAGAAGGGACCTCAAGCTGCATCTATTGTTCATGCAGAAATATCTCATTTCAGAAGTTAAATTACTCATAATGATTCCATGTTAATTTGTTATTTGAATCCTCTGCAGACCCACTTTCCCCAGACAGAGCTGGGTGATGGGAGGTGGTAAGGATATTGCCTAAGCTTTTTGGCCTAGTGTAGATCTCTGCTGAAACAAGTTCTGATTGCTGCTGATCTTGACGCATATTTTCTTTTTTTAAAAATTAAACCTACAAGCTTCAGAATTTGAAAAAGAAGACCAGTTATTTTCTGAGTTTTTCCTTTGACTTTTTTTTTTTAGGAAAAACAGCACAATATTGAAATGCCAAAGAAAAGTTTATCTGAAATGAAAACAAAACCAAAATAGCATTATTTTAAAAACAGCACATTTCAGCAAGACTGAACTCTAACCATTCTATAATTCTATGATTCTATGAAATTCTTCTTCCTTCCTATTTTCTTAAACCAAAGTGCTAACAAAATCAATATGTTTTCTGAAGTGTTTCATTTTGACCAAATTTGCATATTCTGGTAGAATATGGATCCACTAAAGTGACTCTGACTGGCTGAGGCTGAATGCTTTGCTTCTTTTGGGTTGAGGCCCCTAGAAGCCTATGGAGACTGACTTAGTCTTCCCTGGATGGTGAAATTATTCCAATAAATACAAAAAAACCCTGCAAACAACAGCCCTAATTGTTGTCATTCTCATCCAGAAAGCCAGCCCCAGCTGAACAGTAAAACAACAGAGAGAGGTGTCGGGTGAGGAGATGTTACAAAGCCAGAATTTAATGAGTACAGCCTACTGTAGGCAGTGGGTTTGGCAGTCTCCAAGGCACCATACCAAGAGCAGAGATGAAGAAAAAAGCAGATTGTCTGGAGGCAAGGACTCATACTGCATGTGAGGAATGAATCATGCATGGAAAAGCCAAGAATTTTCTGCAAGACGTATCAGCTATTTGTGTTAACAAGGACAAACTGGTATCAGATGGGGTGAGAGGGAACAGCAGCTTTCAACTCCATGTTGAGATGAGGGGAAAGGGTGGTTCTGTTTAGGGAAGCTGGATCTGCTGGGAAGGTTTTGTGCTGGAAGCAGAAGAAAAGAGGAGATACGGGTTCACCAACAAGGGGAGAGTTTAAGGTAGGTTGGAGGATGCATGTGTGCTTAATTCTGGTGAAGTCACCTGCTTTCTGATTTTGGAGAATATCAGCCCTCAACCAAAGACATCCTCTTACCCTTCTCCTCTCCCTCCCATTTCCCTGTACGTATATGTTACTGACTTGATATGGCAAAAACCCCCATTTATACTACCTGTGAGCCTCTTCTATGCATTCTACTGCTTAGTTCATCCCTGTTTAATTAACATCTGAGCAGAGAGGCTAGCTCCATCCTACCTTTGAAATGCAGACAAAAGTTGCCAAACTAAACTGTGCATGTGCTTGTTTCCAAATGGAGAAGAGACAAGAGGAAAACTGCTGGCATCTCTTGAGATGTGGTCCATTTTCACTCAAAACTGTAGTACAATATGCCAGGAAATCAGAACAGGCCACAGACTGCTGTCTGTCACTAAAATAAAGACAGACTCATTGGAGGTGACGCCGATTTTCCCATTAGTCCACAAATATTTTGTTTAGCTACACAAATTCTCTGGAAGTGAGGGACGTGTTGGCAGGTCAGAGGACCTGCTGTTGGGTTATATCACTGTTATGAGAGTCACGCTGCTAAGGAGCTTTGAGTCGTACCCCATACTGAGAATAGTCTAAATAATCTGTGACTCAAAGCATCTCTCATCAGGGATCACTGTGAACACAGGCAATCTCAGCTGACCTGACGAGCTGAACACAAACATGTCAAGATCTCAACAGCACCAGAATGTTTGTTTTAAATACCCTGAGTGTGAAATCAAGGCCAACGGGCAACATCTATTTGGTAATCGTTTTGTTTGCCAGATGTTTCTTTCTCTGATTGTACTGCACAGCACATACAAGTATGTGCTGGAATTAAAACGATGATTGGAAAGAACACAGTAGCCAACTCCTGGTTTATTGCAGCAGCAGAAACTAGAGTGATTTCCAAGATGAGAGCCATTACTCCAGATTTCCATGGGTGTGAGATATGAATCCAGCCCATTCTGTCAAGGGAATGTCTCTTGCAAACAACATAATCCATCTATGGGCCCTGTAAAATTAAGTTTTGAGACTGGTAGGACAAGAAAGATCTTTGACTGTAAAGCTCTGCTCTCCCCCAGGCTGGAGGTTGTGTCTTCTAGAGAAAATAAAACAAAACGCACTTTACTGCAGAGTGCCCCAGGTATGAGGCTGATCAGTGTCCTCATGAGACTGCTGTGAGCACAGGGAGAACCACAGTCTGCAGCACACACCCAAAATGTGGAACACAAACAGATAAATCTGTTGTCAAAACGAGGCATGGAGCTGCCTAAAATGGATCTATTTGGGACCATGACAAGGCTCCTAATCCATACTCCCTTCCCACCTATATGTATTATAATGCACTGTGGGAATTTGTTCTTTAATGTAAATCACTTTTTCAGCCAGTAAGTTATCTCAAGTGTGCAACTGATGGACACATTAAACGTGGAAGCTGAGTAATACTGGGACCAGATATAAGTTTCTGGCTTTAAACAAGCTGCACTCATTCAGGTCAGCATCCACAGCAGAGGTATTTTGCAAAGAAATAGATCTGACAACACTGCTCCACTTGTACCACTTGTATAAAATGACATTTTTTAGGGAATTGCTGCAGTGACAAATTCTGTGAAGAAACTAAACATAACACAGCTCAAAACTATAATGTGTCTTTCCCCCAAAATGGTCAATAGATTCAGAGCAGGAATAATGCTGGGTTAAAGCAAATATTTGCAGTACAATATTTTATTCACCAGAAAATTCCACAAGTTTTTTCATAGATCATTTTGGCTGATAAAGCAATTCTTTAACTGCAGAGTTTTATTTGAGTGCTTTCAAAAGCACTACTGAGTTCAGGAGGACAGACTGAGATTTTTCTTAAAAAAGCTAACACAAATACAAACAGGGCATTCATTCTTTCAATACATTTTTGTAAGTCTTTGTAGGTTATTAGTCAGTCCGTTGTGGGAGGATTGTGTATGGAGGGATTTTTAAATGGTAAAGATGTCCTCTACCCAAAATCTCAGATTCTGGAGCTTTGCATACAGCTCCCTCCTTTTTCAGGTTATTGGCCATAAACCTGAAAGCACATTTCCCCAAACTTTGGAGGGAGTTTGGCTCTGAACTTGAAATTAAAGAAAGGGTCATCTATTAAGTAAATGCTTTTATTTACCAAAGGAAGCCAATCTCAAACCACATCATGTTGAACTTTGGCCATATATTCTATAAGATACGACTTCAAATGCAAGAAAGCATGCCATCTTAAGAAAATATCTTTCTTTCCTCCTTTCAAACCTATTTTCTTTGCTTCACTAAGGTTTATACTCTTCACTACTCAGAGAGTAGGTATTCGGTTGACAAATGGGAGACCTCTTCCAGATGATAGAGTTCATCTTGGTTACACTCACACTATTAAAAATAACATAAATTACCATTTGTAAGGGAATCCAAAATTTTCTAGGAATGCTAAAACCTTGCAGAAGTGTTAAATTCTTCAGACTGAACAGGGTCTGCCCAGATGGCTTCCTTGGGGATATGCATGCTCCCTTCACCAGAGGAAACCCAAACTAGAATTCAGGAGTGCTTATTAGCAAATCCCACACACTGAGCTATCCTTATAAATACCTAAGGAACTAATTTATAGGTTACCCCAGAATATGAAAAGAGGAATGCACTGATTTTTCCACAGATGGTTAAGTGAAAAAATATTTCTCCACAATTTTTTATTACATTGAGATAATATAAATTAATCCTAGCTTCTACAAATGGTTTCACTGCCAGAGACAGTCAATCAAGCTTAGCTTAAGGGCCTTGCTCTGGATTTTAGCAGCACTTTAGGACAACAAGAATAAATGTTTCACTAATATTTAAGATGGGTTTCTCTGATGTGGCTTTGCTATTTCATACCTATAACCTATAACTATCTTTTTTTAAAAATAGACGTGTAATAAACTTGTTAGCTGCAGAGGATCCTACACAACCCCTTAAAGAACCCTCACATGAGAAATCCATCAGAACAAACTACTTTCTGTTCATTCCTGATGTTATTTCACAACGAAGGGCTACAAAGATGATCAAGGGAGTGGAGCATCTCCCTTATGAGGAGCGGCTGAGGGAGCTGGGTCTCTTTAGTTTGCAGAAGAGGAGACTGAGGGGAGACCTCATTCATGTTTATAAATATTTAAAGGGTGAGTGTCACGAGGATGGAGCCAGGCTCTTCTCGGTGACAAACAATGATAGGACAAGAGGTAATGGGCACAAGCTGGAACACAGGAGGTTCCACTTAAATTTGAGAAGAAACTTCTTCTCAGTGAGGGTGACAGAGCACTGGACCAGGCTGCCCAGAGAGGTTGTGGAGTCTCCTTCTCTGGAGACATTCAAAACCCGCCTGGACGCCTTCCTGTGCAACCTCATCTAGGTGTTCCTGCTCCGGCAGGGGGATTGGACTAGATGATCTTTTGAGGTCCCTTCCAATCCCTAACGTTCTGTGATTCTGTGATTCTGTGAAGCACCCTAAAACCAATCTGTTAATGAAAACTGTCCTGGACTATTGCATTCAACCAGCTCTGTGAAAGTCATGGTAAGATTTCCAAGTAATGCTCAAAACCACTGAAAACCCTTCAGCCAAGTTCTGACCGCCAGGATCAGCTCTTTGGTGCAAACCATTGCATGAAAACTGTTTGCCCAAACATTCTCTCTTTAGTGAATACTTAGAAATAAGCATTTTGGTAGAGCTGTCCCATAAGCAAAGACTTTTTATATAATCAGTGATATTTTGAGTGTTAAAGTGCAGCTGCCAGAGTGCGCAATGCTGAGAGCAGTTCCTCACAGGAAACCTGTGCAGACTCCGGTATTGATGAACTTTCATGCTTCTGCTAGACAATTACATTAATGTCATTTTTGTCATTTAATACTGTTGCTAACCCGCATAATTGTTAAGGGACTACACGGTGCAATTTAGCATGATTAAGACAATTATACAGTTAAGCACGGTGAGCAGTCAGTAGGCAAAGCTTGTGCCCAGTGTAAGGAAATCTATAAGCTCCATATACTGCAATATAGTTCTTGGGCACTCTCAGAGTTTTGATGGTCTCCACCATGCACTGTCAGGCCATAGCAGATCCTTTGCCATTTTACCAGGTGGATGCTGTCGGAGAGGGCGATCAGAGCCTATTTCCATCATCAAATAGGTAACCATGTGGGAACTTGACCTCCAAGGTTGTTATTTGAGCCAGGCTCAAGATTTCACCAAGGGAAGATACTTAACACATTTCCTCCACATTTTACATCCATCTGAAATGTATTTAGCTGACTTTTGAGGTACCTTATATGTAAAACCTTCAACCACAATTGTAACCTCTCCAGTTTCCCTTATTCACACAGTATTTGATTTGGAAGATATATTTTTACAATATTTATTTTTTGGCCCATTTTGAGACTCTCATGTTAATGCCACAAGAACTTCAGTCTCCTGTATAATATTTCAGACATGGAGGGAAAAAATGAAGAAATAAAGAAAAAGAAAAACCAGCCGTCTGCATCCACTTAAGCTACATTACAATAAAGCTCAGTAAAGATCTGATCAGCAGGTTCTTTTTTAGCCTGCTCTGATTTAATATGAAAGAAATTAGTGGAAAACCTAAAGGCTGAAAGGAAATTTGTGCCACTGTTCAAAACAGGACATGAAACCTTTAACATAATATTTACACACATTATGTTAAATACTTTCTGCAAAGTTAAAATTTAGCACTGCCGGCTTCAGACAGACTGGGAAGGACATTTGCTTACACTTAATAAATCTGATTTTGAGAAGAAAAAGCTTTGTTCTTTCTTTTTTCCCTATGTATACACTAGCATTGACAGACATTTCTGATTTAAAAGTATCCAAACATTCATTAATAAACTTTTCAACACTTTAAAGAAAAGACACAATTTGTTTTCTATTTGATAGTGTTTTCATCTTGGCCTTCGCATTTGCCATCATTTATTATATCTGGTGGTCCACAAAGCTTTTGAGATTTTTAAAGCATCACAGGTTTAAGTGATCTCTCTCTATATCTGAGTGTAGCTTTTTTTTGCAGTCATTGCTAATATACCTGGTAAATAATTTTTCAATAAAATATTTTACTATTTGGGAAGGAAAGTGCTTGCAAAGAAATATCAAATTGTCAGAAGTGGCATTTTCACCAGAAAGCACTGACCAGTTTCTCTAGGATCCAGGACAGAACTGCTATTCAAAATGAAAAGGCAATGAACTTTTGCCAGGGAACAGTCCCTAGTCCCCAGCCTAGCGCTTTCAGAAAGTTTTGGAAGAGAAAAGCTCAGCCTCCTGCTCCGTCTGACCCAGAGCATGGCATTATAATCCCACAGTCCTAAAGCCTGGGCTTCAAGCTGAAGGAGGTGAAAGGCCGATAGGATTTCAGCATGAGGACATTCTGAAAAATCAAGAGAGCTTTCATAAAATAGGAAATCAGCTTCCTACTGAGCTGTGACCGAAATCCTGCCTGATCCCATGAACACATACACTATTTAGAAAGTTACTAACGTGCCACAGCTCCCAGAGAGAGGTGAGAAAAGTCATAACTAATCATCTACTTCTTTCATGTGAGATTCATCATCTATCCAGATGACTCTGATCATCAGCACATCAGAAATCTTTAAACCTGCCTGACAGAAAAGAAGAAAAACTTTTTGAAGACCCTGATATTTCAAAAATCAGGCATGTACTTGTAGATTTTAAGGTCACATGGAAACTGCAGTCACCTACTCTGACATCTGCAGCGCGTGGTCCAGAGTAGGTCACCCAGCAGTACCCAAATCAATTCCAGTAAGTTGCGGTTGACTCAGGGTATCTTTCTTAGAAAGCCATTTAAGGACTATATGCAACGGAGAATCCATCACATTCTGTAGCAAGCTTCCAGTTA